>NC_052515.1:26583486-26590172 GCF_014356525.2 Nilaparvata lugens | reverse complement strand
TTGCAAATAAAATCATTCTAATAACTTAAGTATTGGTGACAATGATTCCTAACAACATAACCTAAATCTAAAACCTAAAAACCGGTCGTCTGATTGGCACTGCCGATTGCGCTATCTATCGGCAAAAGTTGTAACAATTATATCAGCTGAGCAGCTACCAAAAATGGCTGACTCCAGATCACGCGGTTCAGATTTGAATTGCAGATCAAAAATATTTGTTGGCTGGTATTTTGGATAGAATAAAATATTTTAAAAATTGTATAAATTTTTATCGTCTACTAATATTAAGAATATAGTAATTATCATACAAACATATATTTCATGAGTTAATCAAATTTCTGGTTGTGGTATTGAATTCAGTTGACTCAATGACAGACACCTCTATTATGCTTTCTCATCTGAGCTTAGACCTTCTAACCTATTACAATGTAAGTTTCAAAATAGAGATGCTCCCCATGTTATTTAAATGGAGTCACTTTTACTCCCTAGGGAATTTTCTGTTTTTTAGTACCGAGAGCGAAAAAGTGACACTTTAGTATTAGGTTTCAGGGAGTAAAGTAAGTACTTTAGACAGTAGGTGGAGGAAAATATAATATTATGATTGATTTTTATTAATGTGCTTGGTCTTCATAGACCTATTGCATTAAATAGCATTACAATACTTATTTATTTATCTTTTTCTTCAATATATATAAAAGCGAAATGGCACTCACTTACTGACTGACTGACTCACTCACTCGCAGAACTAAAAATTTACCGGACCAAAAACTTTCAAATTTGAAAGGTCCAGTTGGCCCTTTAGAGGCGCACTAAGAACGGATTTGGAAAAATTTTAACTCTAAGGGTAGTTTTTAAGGGTTTAAAGTTCGTCTTTTAGTATGTATATTCTTCTTATTCCAATCTCTTCATTATAATTGAAATGATAATATAGAACTATAATCTAGAGAGAGTACCTCTTCGAAACAGTTGTTAACTGGTAACTAAATTAATAATTCTAAGGGTTGGCATTGAGTTGAGTTGACTTTGTTGGGTTGGCACCAAGTGGAAGATTGAAATGCATTTATCGCGGAAAAATTGATTGGGCACTGCTTCTCCAATCAGAGCTACTCCTGGGAATATTATATTACCAGCCGTCAGGCTCGCCATATCTGTTTAGCCAGACGTTTAGTCTGGATCCCCGACTGAATCGTCCTAACATATGATAAAAATATGACATAAAAGTTCAAATTTGGTAGGTATGTTCAGTTGGCCCTTTAAAGGCGTTATACGAATAGTAGACTTGAGATGCGCGTGAACACTAGCGTCAGGTGATCAATTTTCATAACGGCAAGGAAAGTTGTGTGAGTGCCTCACACCAGATTTTTATTCATTGATAAACAGAACACCATTCTCTAAAATGATCGTATTTATATTTCACAGCTGGCTATATGTCGTCATCTTATGAATTTCGGGGATGCGATATTTTGATTTTTCACATGCTCACTCATCACACTATCCACTCAACTCTATCTACAGCTATTTCAGCCAAGGATGAATTATTATCCTTGTCGTTCAGCGAGTTTTCTCAAGGATGAGACCTAGTGAAATCGAATTTTTATATCATAAACCTACTATGCTCCAAATTTCGTGAAAATCGTTAGAGCCGTTTTCGAGATACGTTGAACTTATAAATAACCAGATATAAAAATACAGAAAATGCTCGCTTGATATAATTGGATATGTTACGCATCCAATCATTCGAATTGGTAGCTGTGAGCTGTTCTCTCAATACCGAATCAGGATTGAACATTCTATACAAAGGAAACATTTGAGAATTGTCAGACCTACATCTATCCTCCTTTATCATCCTCTCTAAATAAGCTTACAGGATTCTATTTCTTTTCAGCAGTTCCACTGCATCACATCCATATTCCGTCCATGAATCCCGGAACTGAACATTTTCTAATTCCTTCTTCATATAAACCGTCGAAGCATGTTTTTAATAGAAGACGATAGCACACATGAGAGTACCTAGACTCTGCCATGTTTACAACCTTGATCAATCATGAAAGGCATCCTTTAAAGACATGAAGCATGAGTTTCTGCCTACCAGTCTTCAATTTGACACTCCAATTCGGCGTCGACCGGATCTGCAGCAGCAGACCGTTCAAGAAAGATAACTTGTGCTACCTCTTTTGCTTTTTAATTACACAAACTCCAAACCTCTGAACCATATCGGCAGGATGGAATAACAACGGTATCAAACAACCTCATCCTTTCTATCCATTTCTCTGATCTGACTCTAGATAAAACATTTGATTCATAAAACTGTTGATTCCGCTTTAGCCCTACTTATTGATCGGCCTCTGTATATCTTCCAGAAGATTGAAATATGACTCCTAAATAATTATACCTACTTATTGATCGTCTTAGCATCTCTGTATATCTTCCAGAAGATTGAAATATGACTCCTAAATAATTATACCTACTTATTGATCGTCTTAGCATCTCTGTATATCTTCCAGAAGATTAAAATATGACTCCTAAATAATTATACCTCCTTATTGATCGTCTTAACATCTCTGTATATCTTCCAGAAGATTGAAATATAACTTCTAAATAATTATACTCACTTATTAATCGTCTTAACATCTCTGTATATCTTCCAGAAGATGAAATATAAATCCTGAATAATTATACCTACTTATTGATCGTCTTAACATCTCTGTATATATTCCAGAAGATTGAAATATAACAGAATAAATAATTATACTGGCTACAAATTTCTATTCTTTCCTCCCCGAGCTTGGAACTGGATTTATGACATTTGCTCAATCGACCCCTATGGAAAGTCGATATTTTGCTCTTGTTAGAATTCACCTTGAAACCTACTCCTGCACTGTATTGATCCAAACATTTCAATTAGGATAAGGATATAACACATGAAAAACAAATTTCCCACTCCATTCATGTAATTCGAATTCTTAATAATCGAAAGTAAAATTCACTTGAATGAAGAAATAGATGGAATCAATATCTTGCTTCAATTTCTCCACACACGACATTTTCAATTGCTACTGGCTGTCTCTTTATCCTGCTTCTAAATTTATCAATGATATACCTGGAGCCATAGTAGAATATTTCAGCTATACTCAACAGAGTGACACCTAAAAATATATCCAGGTATGCAACAGTGGAATCAATCATGTCATTCTTTTTGTAAGGGAGAGTGCGGATTTTCGGATAAAAAAAATCATCCCTGAATACAATATGCAAGTTTGATTGGTCAACTCTGGAATCTCTTTCGGGGTAGTCTGAATCAACTGATATTACTTTGTATTCAGTGGAATTACAAGATGGCAGACAGTCGCAAGAGTATACTCCATTTTCTTCATTGGAAGCATAATGGACTTTCATGGCCTCACTTAATGCACAACGGATTTTCCAAAACGAGCATCTGTAGTTTTCCTCATCACGTGGCATAAAAATCAGAGCACATCCACATTTTTCCAAAGCTTTTTTCGTAGAGCATTCTATCAAACAATTCTGATGTGTGTAATATTGGAAGTAGTCCAGCTTTTTTTCTGATGTGTTGTAGCACTGCTTAGGGGATGGAATGTTGTACAGAAAATCACTGGCATCCGAGGGATATTGTAAGATTTGTTGCGGTTCAATGTTGATCACTGTAGACCTTCCCTTGAGATGGTGCCATCTCATGAAAGGACTTGGGAGGACCCAGGGACTGTGGATTGCAAAAATGGGATTAGGTCTTTCAAATTTAGAATATATTCTCTGATAGGGATTGGAAAGCTTGATATGAATTTGTGTATCTTCCACTAAAGTCGGGTATAATTCTTCAAATTTATTGAAAGCTCCCACTATTTTGATTGAAGGAAACCCATTTATTGTATCATTATTGGATTTATATCTTTGATTGGGTAATTGACCGTCATATCCCAGATATGGGGATCTCCAACTTCTACGGAGAAAATCTTGCACTGAATTCCTCTTATATATTCTTGAAGGTGGAAAGATGTTGCAAGATTGACAGAGTCCCCTTTCGGTAATTGTTACAAAGCAAAATGTTTCGTTCTTCGCTCGAAAAGCACCAAACATATTAACTTGAGATGATTCATGAAATCTTGATCTTTTTCCATGAATTACTGGGTAATTAATCATAGATACAGGGATACTAAAAACTCTCGATTTAAGAATTCTACTATTGTCAATTGGCATTTTCCCTTTATACATTTCTCCAGATTTTGATAGACATATTGTAATGGCAGGTTTTGCTAGTGTAGATACATGAACGGGAGTGCTTGCGATTTCGAGCGTAATTGGTGCTTTCTGCCATTTTGATATTTTCATTCTGTAAATCCCAATCAACGAAATGATGAAGCTTATTAGAACAATACCCCAAAATAGTCGTTCAATCCAGTGTCTATTGCAATCACCAATGTACTTCAAACCATGAAGAGATGTATTGTCTAAGAAATTTCTCAAATGAGGGCTGTTTTTCTTTCTCTGCAACCTTCTTTTTCTCCCAGATGAAGTCCCGGTAACTGGCACATTCATTCTTGTAACACAATTATTTGAAATTCAGCACAGTTATAAGAACACTTTGAGAAGAAGACACATTCGAAGCTCTGAATACGTAGCTAGGTATTCTAATCAAATTTAATGTCTCACTATAAAGTAACAACAGTAGACCTTTACAAATCAACTCGCAAATATCATTTGGAAAAAACAGGTTACTCACTCGTTCTTTTATTCACTTCCCTCCTTTTATTGAACCTTCATCTATTTACAATTTATTCCCCACCAGAGATCATGTGTGATAAAGCACACAACGATTCTTATCAATTCAATTATTTGATAAGATTACACTATCAGAGCTCAGAAATTTCCCCTCAACATCTATCAAAAACTGATAAGAATCACACAGCAATTCAACTTATCAAATAATTGAAACGATTCTTCCTCCTGAGCTCTCTATTATGGAAGTTGTAATCTTATCTGAATAGGAAAATCCTATTTGAATACTCAATGAAGAGGAAACTTTTAAAAAATATAATTTTGCCAATGAGCAGACTTATCAGTTGCTGATAGATATAATAATCATTATTGAGAGGATATTTCTGAGTACTGATAGCGTAATGTTATCAAATAATCGAATTGGCATTCCTATCCATTGAATTGGCAATTTTAAATAATTAGACTGACCTTTGGTTGTGGCATTCGTCATTTTTTCTTGTTACACGAATTCTCATGAACAAACATTCAAGAATCCCACGAGTCTGAAAATTATTCTGAGTCGAAGTTTGAATAAATTGATAGCTGCCTATAATTGATATTCATCAGAAAATTTCTGGAACTATGATAACAAATTATCTGTAATAATATTATTCGACGGTGAGGTCGACAATTGTTGAATTGTGTTCGAAGATATTATGATAAGAATAAATTAATAAATGATTGACATTATCAATCAAATATAGAAGAAGAAACTATTTATAAAATGTTTCATATTATTATTGATATGTTATTAATAATATTGATATTGTTATTCATTATAATTATTGAAGCCATTTTTGTTATGTGAGGTCGAAAGAAATTAAACTTAAATGCATTTGAAGAGAATCACATTATTTTTATTGAAATGAAGAAAATAATATGTGACAAGAAAGTGAAGAACAGAACTTGACTTGGAATAGAATTAATCTGTATCAATCTTCATTACATTTTACAAAAAATGTATTTCTATAACATTTATTTATCTATTTATTTATCGCCCTGCCAGGTATAAGATAAAGGCAGTCATTCTATTCTATTCTATCTATTCTATTCTATTCTATTCTATTCTATTCTATTCTATTCTATTCTATTCTATTCTATTCTATTCTATTCTATTCTATTCTATTCTATTCTATTCTATTATTCTATTCTATTCTATTCTATTCTATCTATTCTATTCTATTCTATTTATTCTATTCTATTCTATTCTATTCTATTCTATTCTATTCTATTCTATTCTATTCTATTCTATTCTATTCTATTCTATTCTATTCTATTATTCTATTCTATTCTATTCTTCTATTCTATTCTATTCTATTCTATTCTATTCTATTCTATTCTATTCTATTCTATTCTATTCTATTCTATTCTATTCTATTCTATTCTATTCTATTCTATTCTATTCTATTCTATTCTATTCTATTCTATTCTATTCTATTCTATTCTATTCTATTCTATTCTATTCTATTCTATTCATTTTTTTCACTTATTCATTTATTTATCTTTTTATTCATTCATTTTTTATTCAACAATAACATATTTCTTCCTGAATATCACATTTTTGACATCAACCCCATGGATTCAATTTGTCCGGGGGAGATAATAAGAAGACAAGGAAAATAATTGGGAGACATGGTGTGATATTATAGCCTGAATGTATTATCAAAGGATCAATAGAATATACAAGAAGATGTCTCCGGCTGTCTCCGAACCTAAAATGTGAGCAAACTTGCATCAAGATACACAATCACAGAAAATATATAATTATGATTGATTTTTATTAATGTGCTAGGTCTTCATAGACCTATTGCATCAAATAGCATTACAATACATATTTATTTATTTGTGAATTCAACTGGAAATCCTATGAATATGATCGGGGAAGAACAACAGGCACAGCCTAAGACTATTCT
>NC_052515.1:26528486-26578486 GCF_014356525.2 Nilaparvata lugens | reverse complement strand
TTTCCCTGTTTTCATACAACAAACCTAGAATTTTTCAAAAATTGTCACACTTTTTCCAGTTCCCAGACAACAGAAACAACATTTTTTCCCACTATAATCGCACTTTTCGAGCATGAACTCTCTTGTAGCAGAACTGTTGGAAATTTATGCAGAGCACACACTTTTCGCCGGTGAAAAAAGGTTTGAGAGTGGTGTCACAGAAGAGCAAAGCGTCACATGCTTTGCTGCCAACATATAAGCCCTGGGTCATAAATCAACAGGTACTACTGAATCCAACCCTGCTTTCTGACAGTGCATTATATACCTATATTCTCGCCTATTTCAACGGTTTTATTGGAGTCAGTATATCTGTTTATTTGGTTGTATATCAAGCGACTTCAAGGACTATTGGGTAGAGCAGCCTTTACCTTTGTGCTAAGCAATTCCTGGGATCAATTATTCGACTGAATTCGATACGGGTTGACACCTCCCCTCTCTCATTTCAATTCTTCCTCTCCCACTCCTCCTCCTCCTCCACCACCACCACTTTCTTCTCCTCCTCTTCTCATTACCGCTCCACTTTTCGTCCTTCAAATCCCTTTGTCAGCAGACGGAGTAAGTGAAATAGACATAGAAAGAGAGACTAGATTAGTTTATTCCTGGAGTGAGTGAAATGCATAGAAAGAGAGACTAGATAAGTTTATTCATGGAGTGAGTGAAATGCATAGAAAGAGAGACTAGATTAGTTTATTCATGGAGTGAGTGAAATGCATAGAAAGAGAGACTAGATAAGTTTATTCATGGAGTGAGTGAAATGTTTAGAAAGAGAGACTAGGTAAGTTTATCCATGGAGTGAGTGAAATGCATAGAAAGAGACTAGGTAAGTTTATCCATGGAGTGAGTGAAATGCATAGGAAGAGAGACTAGATTAGTTTATTCGTGGAGATTCCAGATATCATGAAGGCCTGGATGTCAGTTAAATGTGGATTATTGGACCTATTATTGTATCAATTTTTACAAAGCATCCTCCAGCTTATGCTTTGAGAAATGCATACAAATCTTCCGGCTGACGATTGCCTAATCAAGCCGTAAATATGTGATTAAATAATATATTGTATTGTGTTAACTTGAATAATAAAGCAATCTCTCTATTTTATATTCTACAATAATTACTAGACAGTATGGAAACAAGCCACTGGATGATGATTATTGGATATGGTATTTTTGGGAAGATTATATCATAGAGAAACAATAGCATAAGTAGATATCCCATGGTATAGGGCGTTTATGTCGCAACTTTTACTCTTATCTCAAGCCGATAGTCCACGTAGTTCTTTCCCGTGAAGCTTTATGATCCTGGTAGTCTCTCATATTGTGCCGTTCATACACTCTCACCCCGGTCAAAGCAGTAAAAATCGACAATAATCAACAGTAATCGGCTTGAGATAACAGTAAAAGTTGCGACATTAACGCATGGGATATCTACTTACGCAATAGTTTCTCTATGATTATATTATGTTATTATATTCGATCACAATATTCTATGCTGACTCATACTCTGATTCAAATGTATAATAGCCAACAATAGAATCAACCATTTATTTAATCATGCAAAGTACGGACGTTACATTACAGTAGGTATGAAGAATTTATTAAACGCTATGAATATGGAATTCAATTAGGCTAGTTGAATTATGAATCGCTAGATATGTTTTTCAATCAAAATACTACACAATGATATGAATGTGACTGGGTTTATAAGTGAGTATATAGGCTACATTGATAACGTTGAAAAAATAAAAATAAAAATCTCAGTACCATTTTTTTAAAAATTGTTTACTCACAACATGTTTCAGATATGATGTCATTATCAATTGATTGAAAGCTGAAATATGTTGTGAGTAAAAAAAATTAAAAGAAGAGATTAAAACTGATTGAACAATTTTTAAAAGGGAGATTTTTAAACTGAGATTTCTATTTTAATCAAGAGTAGCCCTAACGAAAAAAAGACAATTGATAGCATTGATAGCATTGTAGGCATATATTCTTCAATATGTTCAATCATCATTACCTGAAATAGTAGACTTTGAATAATTGTAGTATTGAAAGATGAAAGAGAATGAGTGGGAGAAATAAAGTAGAAGAAAGAGATAGATTAGAAGAGTTAGGCCCCACTTGCACAACAGCGGATTAAATTTTAACCATGATTAATTCCATAAGAACCAATCGGAGAAGCAGTCTATTCAAAAACACCTACTCTGATTGGTTCTCATGAAATTAATCACGGTTAAATTTAACCGGCTGTTGTGCAACCAGGCCTCAGAGTTCTTGAAAAAAGATGGAGATTACAAGAGAGAGAAGGTTAGATAAGATTAGATTTCTTTATTTATGTATATTACAATATTTACTGGCTTATACACTAATTTACATCAAATGACGGTACGGTAATACTAATTATTCAATGAATTTCACAAAGTATAAGAAATTAATCAATGAGAATAAGGATTAAATGCAATTGGAATAACTACAATATAAAATTGTAATTTATTTTCATAAATCAGCGGTGTTTCAGCAAATAATTGTCGATTCTCTAAGAAGGATATAAAATAATATCCTTCCCATCAACACACGACCGCGAGGAATTTGGACACAAGGTGGGAGAAATTTGGAAAGAGACAGGCTATAAGAAAGAAAGTATGTAAGGGGTAATACAACTGGGAATAGAGAGAGATATGATGATAGAAACGAAGTGAGAAAGTGACATCGAGAAAGCACAACTACAGACGGATTGATTGATTGATTGATTGATTGAGTACTTTATTTATGTAGATTACAATATATACTGGCTTATAGACTTATATACAATAGCTTACAATACAGCAAAATTATAGATGAATTTACATGATATAGACTAAGAAAATAATTATTGAACTGTATATGATATGAAAAAGCAATTTGTAATATGATAACTATAGATAATAATTAAATTGTTATGCATCTACATAAATTGGCGGAGCTTTGGATATATCAAAGTCCATTCTTCGGGAAGAATATTAAAAATATCCTCCCCACTAACTCTCTACCAAAAAACGGAGAGAGACAATAAACGAGAGAGTGAGACAGAAAGAGAACACAAACACAACTACAGACGGAGAGAGACAATAAACGAGAGAGTAAGACAGAAAGAGAACACAAACACAACTACAGACGGAGAGAGACAATAAACGAGAGAGTGAGACAGAAAGAGAACACAAACAAATAATGTAGCCGGGTTGTTTGTTATCACTTGAGGTGCAGGTCCTTACTGAACTAGTCCAGTGTAGAGCCGGCCTCCACTAAGCCACACGTACAAGTGTGCTGACCAAACGCTTTACCGACCAAAGGACAACGTTAATTACCCTTAATCCGACCCCAACACACACTACCCCCACTAGTCCGAACATCATTGGCGCGGCCGGATTAGGCGATAATGTCACGTGACATACCCCTCAATACACTGTCACCCATGATTAACATTTAGCATGTAAATTAATTAATGTATTGGTGGCGATGTGTAATGCATTGATAAAATTTGAAGACACCAGGTGAAGAATCCCAGAGAGGTATGTGGTCAAGGCTAATTGATGGTAAAATTAGTGTGAGATGAAGTACGGAGGTTGTAAAAAGGTAGGTTAAAGTATGTGGTCAAGGTTAATTGAAGTTGAGAGTTGTGTTAGAAGATGTAGTACAAAGGTTGTAAAAACATAGGTTAAAGTACAGGGTGACCACGAGAAACATCTACATTTTATAAATTAGAAAACAATATTAATTTTTCAAGATACTATTTATTCAACTTGAGTAAAATAGTTGTTAGTATATGCAATTCACTTTATGTAAGGAAGAAGACGTCAATCTTCCCTGAGGCAATTTTATTTTCTGTCTAGGAAGATCTCACTGATTTCAAGATTTTTGGAGATGTGCACTTCCCTCCTCGATCTCCAGACCTTAAAATGTATGGTTTTTATTTGTGGGGATATTTGAAAGAGCAAGTTTATCGACATAAACTCTCTACTTTAGATGACTTGAAAGCGGCGATACTTACTGAGGTGGCGTTGATCAATGAGGATACACTGCAACGAGTGCGGGAGAGCTTCCTGGACGCAATAGAAAATTGCCTCAGGGAAAAAGGACGCCACCTTCCTGAAATAATTTTCTCTACGTATAGTAATTGGCATATACTCACAACAATTTTAATCAAATTGAATAAATATTGTCTTGAAAAGTTAATATTGTTTTCTATTTTCAATATGTAAATGTTACTCTTGGTCACCCGGTATAATAAATAATAATATCGGCTAAGATCTGGTGTCAGAGTTATTAGGTCGCAACTGATTAATTTCAGGGCCTCTGACATGACCTAACGACATTGTTGAAGTATGTGATCAAGGTTAATTGATGGTGAAAGTTGTGTTAAAAGATGTAGTTCGAAGGTTGTAAGAACGTAGGTTAAAGTATGTGGTCAAGGTTAATTTATGGTAAAAGATGAAGTACGAAGGTTGTAAAAGGGTAGGTTAAAGTATGTGGTCAAGGTTAATTCGATGGTAAAAATTGTGTTAAAAGAAGATGTAAGAAGGTTGTAGAAAGGTAGGTTAAAGTATGTGGTTAAGGTTAATTGCTGGTAAAAGTTGTGTTGAAAGATGAAGTACGAAGGTTTTAAAAGGGTAGGTTAAAGTATGTGGTCAAAATTGATGGTAAAAGAAGTGTTCGATGAAATAAGAAGGTTGTAAAAAGGTAGGTCAAAGTAGTAGGTGGTAAAGTGGTAATAATAATAGTGAGCGTAATGCCCACATAAGCTCTTAGGCTTGTGCGTAGGTAATGAGTGAGAGAAATTGATGAGAGATGATGACTACTTTTCAGGTAGACGGGAACGACGGCTTATCGTCTCCTTCGAAAAACGGGAGGTAGTGCTATGTGTAGTTAGTAAAGAAATAGATGGTAATATACCTGATCGATTGTGTAATGTTCAGGTGCGTATATACTTATGCGCCACGAACACATGCATCACGCTTTTCATCACGAAGGTATGAATGGTGAAAGGGTTATAGTTTATGGTTTATGCTTTATTATGCTTATTATTAAAGTTCATGGTCTATAGTTTCTAGTTCATAGTTGGTTGTTTATGGTTAATGGTTTATTAATTTATAAAATAGAGTTATAGTACCCATTGAAATAAATAAAGTCATTGGTTAAGAGCATCATGAATTAATGTACCCTCAATGTATTATTTTCAAAGGGTATTCTTATACAATTGTTGTATTCTTAAAAAACTATCTTATCAATTACAAAATGTACTATAATTCTATTTTCTGAATAAAGGAAAGTAGCCCATATTTTATACATTTCAAGAAGTTTTATGATTTATAAGTTCATGGATAAATGGAAATGGTTCTAGAACTAAGCCCATGTGCTGGAATTTGGGAAAAAACCATATAGCTAGACAAATTCTTGGGTTTCGTTTCACTTTCCACAGCGGTCCAACTCTAGTTCAGCTTCCAATTTTCACCTCAAGAAAAAATGAGAACAATATATACTTCCATATCACTTACTTATGCTACCAAATTTCCACAAAGTAATCGACTATAGTGCGGTCCACGTTATAATGACAGTATTTGATCAACTTTGATTCTGCTATCCTTGTCTATCATCCGACAAAGCCGGAGGTACTATCCTTTTCTAGGTCCACAACGATGCCAATTATGATTTTGACAGTGTAGAAATATAATTAATCAATGCAGAGAATCAGCATCGCTATTCTTCTATCTTTATCCACTGTCATTATAACGTGGACCTCACTACAGTGTTGTGAATGGGGGAATACCTTAGCAATCTAGATCATAGAATTTTCATTGATAATTTTCAAATTTTTAATCGGCTTGGGATAACAGTAAAAGTTGCAACATAAACGCCCAATACCATGGGATATCTACTGACGCTATTGTTTCTCTATGAATCAAAACTAGAGCTCATGAACTCTGTTCTCCCGAACATTAAAAAACAATTATCTCAAATTTTATTTGTATGACGTGAATGAGGGAACTCCTCAGTAATGTAGATGATTGAACATACTACGGTACTTTCTTTCATACAACATTGGGAAACAATTATTCAAATTTCTATTCGAATGAATTCTCAGCTCTACAATCAATCCTACAGCTCATGAACTCTGTTCTTCCAAACATTGAAGAACAATTATCTCAAATGTTATTTGTGTGAATGTGAAAATTCCTCAATAATCTAGATCATTGAACATTGAAAACAATGATTCCAATTTCTATTCGTATGAATTCTCCGCTCTACAATCAATTCTAGAGCTCAAGAACTTACTCTGTGATTCACCACAGTACAACAGCCATTATTATAGCCCATCATTTCTGATAATTGTCTGAGATCAACGAGATGTTTGCCCGCTTAATCACATTTGACGAACCATACGGACGCTCTGATAAGACCCCAACTGCCAACATGGAGATTATATACACCGGTATATGGATGCTAAACCTGTAGTTGTCTATAGCCATATAAAGTCTCTAGTGTACCTGTACATAGACATAAATAGGGATGATGTACACTGATATAGATATAGATAACATAAATGCTGTTGTCTATAGTCTCATTCATAGGCATATAATAGTCTTCATACATAGATAGGAGGCTACATGTAATAAAATTAGAAAGAAAAATAAAAATCTCAGTACCCTTTTTGAATTATTTAATCACAACATGTTTCGGACATTGATGCCATTTTCACTTGGCAATGGCATCAATGTCCGATTTTTATTTTTTATTTCTAATAAATAGGAGGGGCTATAGTCGAGTGTATTAGATGCTGGCTTTATAATTCAGAGGCCCGGGTTCGAATCCTAAACCGGGCAAGATATTTTGGTTGGGCCACTCCCATGTTTCGAATGGACACGTTACTCGTCGGTCCCAGCTGCCTGGAAAGCAGCCGTTAGGTCATGTCAGAGGCCCTGAAATTGATCAGTTGCGACCTGAAAACTCTGACACAAGGACCTGAGCCAGCCAGGTCACTCGATATTATTATTATAATTAATATTGAAGATATGGATATAGATGACATAATTTAGTTTTCTAAAAGCATGTAGTCTCTAGTGTAGCTAAACATTGATATCGATCATATACACAGATATAGGTATAGAAGCCATACATTTACTTGTCTATAGTCTTAGTCATAGGCATTCATATGAATTATACCGGTGTATATAATCTCCATGTTGGCAGTTGGGGTCTTGGAAAATCATGATTATGGAGAGGAAAATGGAAATTAAAAAAGAAAAACTAGTCTCACCAGACACATTAGTGGAAATCTTGGAAAATCTTTATCAATAACGCAATTCCGAAAGAAATTAATTATCACTCTATAAAAACAAACTATCTGGATTATTATTTGAGAGCTTAATTATATTTTACTAATTTATTTTAGCAAATATTCAAAGTAAATAAGTTCAAGGTAGAGGAAGCCTAACCTCCAACACTTGCATACCATTCCGGAAAAGTAATTAATCATTGTAAAACTTCTATTTCTATATAAACAGAAGTTGCAGAGCACTATTTTGTAATGAGATCAAGCTCATAAATCTCACTTTTTAACATCTTAAATATCTAAAATTGATCTGAAAAACTTTGAAGACCACGTGAAAAATCACAATTTTCAAACAATGATATTTCTAAAAATACAGAAATTCTTACAAAACAAATTACCACACACGAAAGAAGAAATTTTGATGTACATTACCTTTAAATTTCAAATTCCTAAGCTCCAAAAAAGTGTATTTGTGGTTTTTTGTGTTCGAGACATGTTGAGTGGAGCTTGACTCAAGCAGCCTGCACATCCTTTTGTTTAAATAAAATAAGAATCTACTCTCTGTTAGTTTCTGTGGGAATATGTCAATCTAACTTAAAATTTGAAATACTGAACTGAATTATTGTGATGGAGATTCAAAACTTAAAATGTTTATGAACTCCAAAAACTAGTCAAAATGGCGACACACTATAAATAGCTGGGGAGACGTCAGCTCGAGACAGTCAGCAGCCAAATTTCTGAATCTCCAGACTATTCATGTCATAAGTGTTTTCTGTGTGACAATGTAGACAATATCCGGTGAGTCGCCTCAAAATTATCTCGAAGTCATTTCAAAGTATTCTCAAGTTTATTCAATTTTACATCGAAACCATTAAAAATTTGTTTAATGTAATTCTTTTTATCAAATCAGTTCGAGAGCGATTATAAATTTTCCATACAGATCTAATTCTGAATCATTATAATTTTGAATTCATTCAGTTTTACTCAGAAACTTTTGCAATATTTAAACTACCTACGAAGACAAGTGAATTATATAAGATGAGCTGTATAATTTTGTGCTGATAGATCACACATTGTTGAATTAATAATCCGTTCAATCAATTTTTTGTCAATATCCAAGATAATTATTGAATTCACTCTATGTAGCTCACAGTTTATTATTTAAAATTTTCAAGATATCATAGACCGGATTAGGAGTGCTTGTTAATTTGTTGAATAACTGTTGCCCTGTCATAAATCGCACTGAAGCTGCCCAAAGAAAAAACTTTGCAGTGTGCTTGGGCTGAGAGGCGAGACGGACAACGGACAACGAGCGCATCAAACAACGATGAAGAGGACCGCTGTGTGCTGAATCGGACGGAGCCTACACGGGGACCAGGATGACGCTGCAAGACTGGACCAACTCCGCCGCTGAGGGCATCACCGACAACCACGGCCAAAAGACGACCTCTGCGCTGAACCCGATCGCTCAAACAAACCAGGTCATTTTGGTAAAATATCTATAGTAAATTGGGAAATTCATAAAAACACCCTTGGAAAGAACATTCAATTAGTTTCATGAAGGCTTGAAAGTGCAATAAATTATCAAACTTATTCAAAACATCCACACCCTCATTATAAAATTGAATTAAAACGTTGATCAGAGTCTCTAAAAAGGAATTTTTATTTCATAGATTATAATTGACTCTATGAGAGGCTATCTTCTTGGCTCGAAAATTCTTCATCTATGACCCACAAACGTGGGCCATTTTTGACAGTATGTCAAAAAAGTGGGTTATTTTGCTTCACTCTGAATCAAATTTCGAGTCCAGAAATTCACAAACCAAAATTTGGAATTTAATCAAATTGAAAACCTAAAAGAATGAAAATACTGCAATGAACTGTAATTCAAATCTTGAAAACATATGCACAGTTATAGAAATAAAAAATAAATATCTGAGTGGGACCTTTTAAAAAATTGTTTTCTCACGACATGTTTCGGCCATGATGCCATTATCAAGTATTTAAAAAAATTAAAATTCCATTTTAAAATACCGGGTTATCATAAAAGAATGGTGCGGTTTCAGTAATTCGTAAGATGGTAGTAGGGAAATTTTAAAATGTTATACTGGTATCTCTGAAAGCCTGTAACCCAAAAGTTTGTTTATAAGCTGTTCTAACCTCAACATCAGTTCTTGTACTGTTGTTGCGGTGAGTTTAGTGAGTTACTATGTTAATAAGAGTATAATGAGAGTAGCCCTAACGAAAAAAACACGGATATAGGTATAAATGTCATTTGTCTGTAGAACCATTCATATGCATATAGCTTAATATATCGATATATAGATGATTTTCTCAGATGGTTTCCCTTTATAAATCGATATATATAGATGATTTCCTCAGATATGGATATAGATGCCATACATATAGTTGTCTCAGCCATGGTTTCACATAATAGTCTATGGATATGTGGTAGACTATCTCTCGGCTACAGCCACTAATAATGTCTCAGCCGTACCTTGAAGTGTTGACCGCAGAGGCAGTTATGTGACGTCATGAATTATTATTGCAGCCAAGTGAGGCAGTAAGTACCATTGAGGTACTGAGAGCTGTGAGGAAGCTTCAACCCCGAGTCAATAACTGAGGCATCTGTTCATTATGCTCATTACTGGTGTGATGGCTCAGCAATCAACTCACACACACAATCCATGGATTCATAGATGGCGGTTATGGATCCATGGGTTCATATGTGGCGGTTGTATAGCCGTGACCATGTTTGATTAAGAGGACAGACCTAGTTTATGTTTGAGATCGATAAGCTGTTATGAGTATGTGTTCTGCTGGGAGTAAAGTATATTAATTTATTTGTTTTAATGGAAGTAGTCACATATCAAACAATGGAAATATGCACTAAGTTATATAAGAGCACTCCTATATGGAAAAATAGTTAGTCTTGCAGAGAAGAGATTCGTTGAGAAAAAATCTGGTGTGGTACACTCACACAACTTTCCTTGCTCATTGAACTGTAAGCCTCATTCTTAAATGAGAATAATAATTTAGGGGAATAACATAATGACGATTGGCGGCAACATATTTGAAACTACGACTACTGTATATGTGTATATATAATTCTTTTCAGAGTACTTTTTTCTTTGTGTAAATAAAATTGTGAATTCGATGATTTTTCAGTCGTCAAAACAGCGGCTCTACAGATGGAATATCTCGACTATGTGTTCTTTTTATATACTGCTCTACCTACCTACCTCATGCACGAGAGGGAGTTTACAAAGTCCATTTCTCAAGGATGGGGTGGACCCCATTAGTTTCCCAGGAAAAAGACTCATGCCAGTTGATAGAGCTGATAAATAAGTATAAAGGGTATGTATTTGAAATAAATCGTCATTTATTCATCATAAATAAGTCATTTTTGAGAAAATCGTGAAAAACATGGTTTTTTAGTAACTATCCGCCATTTTTCTCAAGAATTTTACGGAGCTCCTGCAATTTACCCAGAAATGAGACTCATGTCAGTTGCGAGGGCTTATAAATAGCTATCCACGATATAAATTTGAAGAAAATCGTTAGAGCCGTTTTCGAGAAAACCGTGAAAAACATGGTTTTTTAGTAATTATCCGCCATTTTTCTCAAGAATATTACGGAGCTCCTGCAATTTTCCCAGAAATGAGACTCATGTCAGTTGCTAGGGTTCATAATAGCTATCCATGGTATAAATTTGAAGAAAATCGTTAGAGCCGTTTTTGAGAAAATCGTGAAAAACATGGTTTTTTAGTAATTATCCGCCATTTTTCCCGCCATCTTGAATTGAATTTTATTGAATTTCTTATTGTAGGGTCCTCATGGTATAAGAACCTTAAGTTTAAAATTTCAAGTCAATCGTTTAATTAGAAATGGAGTTATCGTGTTCACAGACATACACACATACACACACACAGACCAACACCCAAAAATCATGTTTTTGAACTCAGGGGACCTTGAAACGTATAGAAAACTTGAAATTGGGGTACCTTAATTTTTTTGGAAAGCAATACTTTCCTTACCTATGGTAGTTGGGCAAGGAAAGTAGAAACTATTAGTCATTGATTGACTATTAGTGGAAGACTGGTGGATGATACCTCAATCACCAGAAATCACCTGAAATATGCCAATACTCTTACATGTCTGATCATCTTAGGTCAATATCAGATCATTGATAATATTAATATCCTGGCTGGCTCCAGATTCTCTCTCATATTATCCATTAGGTTTTATCAGTTACTGAGTTTCTCTTCAATTGTTGTTCAACGGCTCTCATAATCATTTTTGAAATACTTGAGCGTGTCTAGTCTCAGCCAATGACAGTAGAGCTCAACCTCTATTGGTCAACAGCTAATAACCAATTGTAAGGCTTTAACTATACTAACTATATCATGGTGCTCAATATTAAACATCCCAGTTTACTAGGAATTGATAATGGTGTTACAACCGATCCTAGAATCTGGAACTATTTTGATAAATGAGTGATTCTGACTATATGAAGTCCTTCAAAATCTACATTATTTATTTTCTCAACCACTTGAAACTCTGCTATATGATAAGGCCCGGTTGCACAAAAGCCGGTTAACTTTTAATCGTGATTGATATCATGATAACAAATCAGAGAAAGCTTTTTCGAAAAGAAGGCTTCTCTGATTGGTTCTCGTGGAATTGTTCACGATTAAAATTTAACCGTTTTTTTTTTGCAACCGGCACTCAGTTTGATAAATAATAATATAATAATAATAATAATAATAATAATAATAATAATAATAATAATATATATCTTTTTTTATTCAATTTTTTTCTCACATTACATTATATGATAGGTTTTACAAATTGAAGTAATCATTATACATATCATATTATATCTATCATACATGAAGTAATAATCTTTTTTTCCTAGAATAATTTTGTTGTCGCCCCATTTCAGCTATTTTAGAATTTTTTAATAATAATAACTATATAATAATAATAATAATATTGAGGGTGATGCCCACATAAGCTCCTACTTGGGCTTGTGCGAGGGTAATGAGTGAGACGGATGATGATGAGAGATGACGACTACTTTTTAGGTAGTCGGGACCGACGACTTATCGTCTCCTCCGAAAGACGGGGTGGCTGTATTCTATGTGATTGTGCTGTGGTCAAAAAATTTCTACCCAGGTCGAGATTCGAACTCAGATTCTCTTGACCGGCGCGTTATCACTCACTCCAAATACTATAGTACGGTCCACGTTATAATGACAGTATTTGATCAACTTTGATTTTGCTGTCCTAGTTTATCATTCGACAAAGCCGGTGGTACTATCCTTTTCCAGGTCCACAACGATGCCAATTATGTTTTTGATAGTGTAGAAATATAATTGATTAATTCAGAGAATCGGTATCGCTATTCTTCTATCTTTATCCACTGCCATTATAACGTGGACCTCACTATAGTTTATTTTTTTCAATCAATATACTGTACTAGAAAGTACTAGGAAATACTTTCTGTTTGGTGTGATTTGAGAAAACTATACTAAATTTTCTAACCCGCTGTCTCAGAGGACAAGTTTCATGGTACAAGCCCCTAGTTATTGGACTGACGGGAGGCAATTGATTGGACCATGTGAACAGCTGATAGTTCTGCCACAACTATGATAATAACATGAATGCGATACTAGAATTTCCGATTTCGGATTTGTATGGAAATGCCGTAGGCATAAGCTTTCCTCGCTCACCGTTCCACTTGGCAGACAAGATACTATCTCTCTCTCTCTCTGTCTCTCTCTCTCTCTCTCTCACTCTCTCTCTTCTCTTTCACTGTCTCTCCCCCCACTCATTCTCTCTACTCTTTCCATCACTCTATTTCACTCACTATCTCTCACACTGTTTCACAGACATTCTCTCTCTCTCTCTCACACTCTCTCGCACCCTCACTCTTTCCTTCACAAACACACTCTCTTTCTCTCTCTCTCTTTCTCACTCTCTCTGTCTCACTCTCTATCTCTATCTCGAACACTCTCTCAGTCCCTCTCTCTCCGGACAAGATACTCTCAGGCGGGTCTAACTTTGCCAACATAATTACAAGTTGTCTGTTGGCGCTCTATCGTAGTGCAGAGGCAAGTTGGACAGGCAAGTTGCAAGCTGCAAGTTGCCAACTTTCGACGCCCGCCCGGCAGCCAGATATTAGATTATGTCTGTCTTCGTTCTTCCTTCCCGTTCCTATTATCTACTATCACAGTTTTTTTCAATTCCTGACTTCCTAATTGGTATCAATGTTTTGTTTTTTGTGGCGTAGAGGAGGTTTGAGGTTGTGCATTTTTTTATGTTGACAATGAATTGAATGTTTATGTTTGAATTGTTGAATGTCTTTAATAGTTCATGTTGAATTTATTGATACAAGCACCAATTAAGAAAAGAATAGATTCAAACCAAAACTGTATGACTGCCTAATTTTTGTGAGTAACGTAGTTAAGAAATCAAGTACAATAATTTTGTTTCACAATCATTTCTTTTGCTTATCTTCTTTTTTCTCTTTTTATTATTATTTGATTCTATTTTGTTTAATAATTATTCTTATAATCAATTATTATTGTTTACGATTACTTCAATGATTGTTTGTATTCTTTCATATTAATTGTATATTTCTTAATTTTTATCATCTTGTATTTCAAATTGTATAATGTGTTGAAAATATTGTATTGTGTGAAGGAGGCAAAATGGGTTTATCCTGTTGTCTCCATTAATAAAATTATTATTATTATATTATTATTATTATTATATTATTATTATTATTATTTCCACAGAAAAAATACTTTGTATTGTCAACTACATATCCATTAAAAACGAAATATCTGTCTCGGTTGTTACACCATTATAAATCCAACTAAAGGTTTAAGTTTACTGCATTCGTATAATTTATTTATTCAATGATTTACAAAACACAATTCATTAAAATGATTGGGGAAGGACTAACAGGCTCAGCCCAAAACTGTTCCTCTCTCGATTTTCAATTCATACACCAGTCCAAAAAGTAGGTTATGTTTCATTCAGTCTTGAATTTGAATTACATTTTTAGTAGAAACACTTGAAAACAGGTAATGTTGGATTTAGATTGTTTAAAAACCAGATAGAATAGCAAAATTACACTCATAAATCACTTAGAACTGTTAAATAATGAGTTAATTAAAAAATAATTAAAAACAAAGTTATGTAGTATATTGTGTTATTTTGTGTAACGTATTATGGGTATGCCTTGGGAATTCTGTGATAATCAGTGGATTCGTTGGATTTCATATTTATTGTATTGATCAAACGGCACAATAGAATATTTTTAGGAAAATATAAAACCTGATGATTTTCAAGAATTCATCCAAATCAATAGGTTGACCAGAGATTAAGAGACCATAGATCGACTCCCAGGTCTCAATCATGATGATGATGGAAGTCAACTAATAAGAGTCTTCAAGTAATAATGGATCTATTGAGAAGCTCAATATCTAACTTCTTACGTCAGAGTAGACATCTACTTATCTACTACGTCAATATCTACTTATCTTTATGTTACGTCATACAGAAAATATTGCATGCTAACTTATCCATCTATCTCATCTTATGCTATATCTTTTCTATGGGTACATATAGATTGATACCAAATGCAAATAGAATACATTTAATACCTGACTTCACTAGATGTAATAAATCTATGTGAGAATATGAACTATTCTCAAAATTATTACTAGTAGCTCTGTGAACAGTAGACCTCGCGCTCAGTAAGTTACATTGACCTGTTGTTATGTTTTCTCAAAAATTTATAAATAATTTATGTATTTAAAATGTCTAGAAAAGAATCCTAAATAAACATAGAGCTTTCTGTCCTATCGTACCGTGACGTGTCGTCCCGGAATGTGAGTGTGAGCGCTGTTATCAGGTCTGGCTGCAATCTGTCTACAACGTTGATGGAAAGATAAATTTTCAAGATGTTCGATGTTTTTGAACGGGTAGTATTATAGTCAATTGTCTACAACTAACGTTGATAGAAAGATACATTTTCAAGATGTTCGATGTTTTTGAATGGGTAGTATTATAGTCCACTAGAGAGCTGATTTATGATGAATAATTGAATAGTCTGATTTTTACTCCAATATTGGCGAATGAAGGCTCATTTTTCCTTTTATATTATCCTCGAAATGCAAAATTTCCAAAAACCTTGTATATACGTCGACGCGCAATTAAAAAAGGAACATACCTGTCAAATTTCATGAAAATCTATTACCGCGTTTCGCCGTAATGCGCAACATATACACATTTAAACATTCAAACTTTTAAACATTAAGTGAAATGCCAAACCGTCGACTTGAATCTTAGACCTCACTTCGCTCGGTCAATTATCCTTGAAATGCAAAATTTTCAAAAACCTTGTATATACGCGCAATTCAAAAATGAACATACATGTCTAATTTCATTTAAATCTATTACCGCCGTAAATGCGCAACATAATAAACATTAAGAGAAATGCCAAACCGTCGACTTGAATCTTAGACCTCACTTCGCTCGGTCAATAAAATATATTTATATGAGAATATGATTATTCTCAAAATAATTACTAATGATGAACTACAAGACTTAACCTATTTTGGACTATGTGTTATCTATATTTGAGGGAGGAATAGCACAAGGTTACCTTATATTTCTCTCCCTATCATTTTGATAATGTACTTATTGTATAAATAAATAAAGAATAAATGCATAAATTCTATTGTATTCGTGAATAATGTAAATCCTCGTATTTTTTGTATTTTCATTGTTACTGGATATGCCTAGGTCTACAAGTACCTAGAACACATATATTACAGATGAGAATATATTTTGTGCAACGTGACACGTAGCCACAATTTTCAATGTAACATCAAACGTCGATACTGAGTGTGTTGTCATGACGGTAAGGTGATAAAAGGCGAAATACATTTTTGAAGCATAATGGGGGACCAGGGAGGGGATGATTTGGAGGTTTGAGGGTGAGGGAGAGGGGGGAGCGATAGGCCACAAAGGCCGTAAATGCGCCGTCTCTTCAAATGCAATAAAGAAAAGCTAAGGAAAAATTATGTAGCCGCGAGCGCTATGTTTTCCAGGCGCGGCTCGGGAGGAAAATTTGCATACAATTCTAGGCGTGTCGATGGTTTTTCCGAACGATCGCGCTTTTCTTTCCTCTCTGTGCGGAGAGTCTGTGGGAAAGTCGCTGGGAAAGTTAAGTGGTTAGTGGTGGAGTATTGAACACAGCGCGCGACCAAAGTGGAGAAGGATGTGATAATATATGAGGTAGAGTGATGAAGAGGGAAAGAATGATAAATGGAAGAGGAATAAGGAAATAAGGAGACTAAGGCGAAGAGGAAGAAGGAGAAGAAAAGGAGATGAGGAAGAACATTTTTTTGTAGATATAAATATATTACTATTATCTTTAGAAGAAGGAAATGACCAAGAAGTAGGAGAAGAAACAGAGGACCAGAAAAAGGAGAAGGAGAAGGAAGAAAACAAGGAGAAAATGAGAAAAAGGAAAGGAAGAAGAAGAAAAAGAAAAAGAAGAAGAAGAAGGAGAAGAAGTAAAAGAAGAAGAAGTACAAGAACAAATGGAGTAGGAGAACAGAAATAAACTGGAAAAAAGCTGAATAGAAGAGAGAGGAGAAGAAGTAGAAGATGAAGAGGCAAGAGAAAAAAGGAGGAGGGAGAGGAGGAAAAGAAGAATACTAATAAGAAGAGAAAAGGGTATACTACGATGTAACGGTGACAGGCCAGGAAAATTGGAAAGAAAACTAGTGATCACATGGGAAATTTGAGTACAGTATTTCAAGGACTTTATTGAAAGTAGGAAGGTGTTAAACATATTTATTTATCTATACGTGAGTGGAAATGAGAATGGGAAGGCACAGTCTGAACATTTCCATGGCGAAGAAGAGAGAGAACAAATTTTGGGAAATGGGATTTTACTCAATACAAGATAATTAGCCTGATGGAAAATTTCATAATAATTAAAGTAGTATCAGAAGGTGTGAGTTTTCTGTTGAATATCAATATATTAATAATCACTCTTTCAAGAATATTATTCCAAGTTGAGAGGAGAAAGATGTTGTCAGTTTCCCGTAATCCATTCAAGCTTATTCGTTTTAACTAGTAGTTCTGTGAACAGTAGCCCTCACGCAGTATTCTCATCCACAAGTACCTGATTGAAACTATAGACCTTATGGAAATACAGCAATAGACTGGCTTCTCCACACATCTGTGTAATCACTTGTCAGCTGATTTATGAAGAGTAATTCTATAGTCTGATTTTTACTCCAATATTGGCGTATGAAAGAGGCTCCTTTTTCTTTTATATTATCCTTGAAATGCAAAATTTCCGAAAACCTTGTATATACGTCGACGCGCAATTTAAAAAAGGAACATACCTCCTGTCAAATTCCATGAAAATCTTTCACCGCGTTTCGCCGTGAATTCGCAACATAAAAACATATAAATATATAAACATTCAAACATTTAAACATTTAAATATTTAAACATTAGGAGAAATGCCAAACCGTCGACTTGAATCTTAGAACTCACTTCGCTCGGTCAATTAGGCCTAATCTTAGCTTTTTCAACTTAGTTTGTCTTGAACTATGTGACCTAACAATATCTCTTCAATTTCATCTCAATATAAAGAGATTCCACAATATCAATATCAATGTTCCTAGTGTAAATTTAAATAGTATAACACAGCACCTCATAGCTTGGCTAGTTATTAACAACAGCTTGTTTAATTGATATGTTCCAACCCTAATCTTCTGTTTGGAACTTGACATATTCGGCTGAAGGTCTCCAAGAATAGTATTCGAATAGGGCCAAAACTTACAATTCAATCGTTTTGCCAGTAATCAACAGAAAAAAATGGTAAAAGTGAACAATTCTCGTACCAGTGTTTGATTGGTGCATTGATAGACTTCAACACTTCACCCTATAATTTACAACTAAATCACCAGGCTGGGAAAGTCTGGGAAAGCTGAAAACGTGTGTACTCCTGGATAGAGTAATAAAGTGTTGTGCTTGGAAAAAGCCTAACACGAAATTGGGAATTTGTGAGAACGATTATTGTCTAAAAAAGAAAGTGCACTGAGGCACTCCGTAAAAGAACAGGTGAGAAAAAGGTGAAAGAAGGAGAAGAAGAAGAGAAGAAGAAGAAGAAGAAGAAGAAGAAGAAGAAGAAGAAGAAGAAGAAGAAGAAGAAGAAGAAGAAGAAGAAGAAGAAGAAGAGGAAGAATGGGAAGAGGAAGAAGAAAAAGAGGAGGAAGAGGAAGAGGAAGAAGAAGAAGAATGGGAAGAGGAAGAAGGAAAAGAAAAGGAAGAGGAAGAGGAAGAGGAAGAGGAAGAGGTAGAGGAAGAGGAAGAGAAAGAGGAAGAGGAAGAGGATTAGGAAGAGGAAGGGGGAGGGGAAGAGGAAGAGTAAGAGGAATAGGAAGAGGAAGAGGAAGAGGAAGAGGAAGAGGAAGGGGAGGCGGAAGAGGAAGGGGAAGAGGAAGAGGAAAAGAGAGAAGAAGAAAAATAAGGAGAAAGAAGAAGAAGAAGAAGAAGAAGAAGAAGAAGCAGGAGGAGAAGGAGGAAAGATAAAGAATGAGATGATTGTAAGAATGAATAAAGAAATCAAGCAGACGAGGAAGAAGGTGAGAATGAATTAAGAAAACAACAAGTTGATGAAGATAAATAGTAGCCTATAAAAACAAGAAAAGTGCAAGACGTCAAAAGAAAGGGGGAAGAAGAAGACGTGAAGAAGGAGGTAGAGAAGAGAAAGGAAAATATTGTGAGAATGAATAAGGAAAACAAGTAGAAGAGGAAGAAGGTAAGAATGGATTGAGAAAATAAAGAATTGAATGAAGAGGAATAGTAGCATATAAAAACAATAAGAAGAGAAAGATTCCAAAAGAAAGGTGGGAGAAGAAGAAGATGATGAAGAAGGAGATTCAAAAGAAATAGAAGATGTGAATGAATAAGGAAAACAAGCAGAAGTGGGTGAAGCTGAGGAATGGATTACGGAAACAAGAATCAAATGGAGAGATATAGTGGCCTATAAAAACAATAAGAAGTGCAAGATAACAAAATTAAGTACAGGGTGAACGAGAAGAAAAGAACGAGACGGGGATGAATAGAGAAGGAAAGAGACAAATAAGTAGAAAAAATAAGAGTAGAAAAGAGAGTGGAAATAAGCAATTGCAGCTAATTGATGGGTTGAACAACACTAGTAATACTGTGTAAAAGGGTTGAGGAAAGGTAGTGCTTATTTTCAAAGTACTTCTAACTGTTGGAGAGATCTTAGAGAGAGAGAGAGAACGTGGAGAGTACCTAGTGGCAGAAAGTTAGAAAGGGTGAGAGGAAGAATTGCGTGACGGTATTCCTTCCTTTCTGGCCCATTGATCGACTTTCGTTAACCTTTCTTCACTGGTAAAAGTGCTTTCTCGCTCTTGCTCACCCTCACTCACTCACTCTCTCACACACACACTTTCTCACACACACTCTCTCACTCTTTCTCTCTTATCCTCAGCATAACCATTAGCTTTGTCTGAGACCCCACAGCAGCCTTTTTCGGCCAATTTTGAAAAGAAGTTAGCATGTGATGGAAGCCAATAATCGTGGGTAACAAGCAGTCAAAAATAGGCCAGATCTCTGTTTGGCTGTAGGCAATTATAGAGAGCACGTGTACTGAAAGATTTTCGGGTGATTTTGATTCGTTTGATTCATTTCTTTTGACTTTGATTTTGATTGTGTGGCCTATATTGTAGGTTATATTCGTGCTCACCTATTTCTAGAGTAATTGGTTGTTCATGAAATGTTTTTAATGGCTCAGTTATTTCTGAAGTTATCAGATTTTTCAATTTCCTCCAGTCATTCATTTTTTGAGAAAGACTCACCTTTACTAAAGTTGTGAATACGATGATATATTTATTATATGAAGTGAATTTTAAACAACAAATTTGATTATAGATTGAGATTTGAGTTTCAATGTTATTTTAATATTTTGAGGTTCCAGTGATGTAATGTTCTCTTCCATCATGCTTTCTAAGAAACATATAAACGATAAACGCCAATTACAAGCTTGAAAAACTCTAACAATCACTGGAAAATAATTATAATAATAATAATATTATAATGCGATCATTTCTAGTAAAATTATTGTCTCATATTCAGTGTTTCCTATGAACAATGGCATCAATATTTTGCTCTCAAAAGAATGCAAATTTCTTCAAGTTTTCCCTTACACATCATGTCATTTTTCATTGAAATCATGGATGAACCATAATGCATAGTAACCATCTCTCTTATCAGATAGATCATCTCTCTTATCGAGACATCTATCTTATCAGTCTCTTATCATCATGGAGTTTTTCTTTTAAGTGAACTCTGATCTTGTAATCGATGCAGCAATTTCCACTCTGGTTGAAATTCATGAGTAATATATCCATAGATTCAAACAAACCAATTAAAAGTGATTTATTCGTGTTTTATAAAGTTATTCTATGAAATACTTATGAGAAAAAACATTATGTAGAATCTCAGCTCTAGCACAATATAGTAACATGCGGCAATTTCAATAATTACCGTTTTTGGTGGGATATAGTGATATTTATCAATTTTAAAATTTTTGACCAAATATTCTCACTCCTCTGCAATTAATTTAATTGACCATCAATCTCATATCACTAGAATCTCTTATTATTTTTGTGAATAAGTTCAACTTTCAAACTTTGCGCCATTTTTCTTAATGATGCACAACACCTGCTTGAAACACGTCCCGATTTATCAAACGCGTGCGGAGAATTTTTCTTATCTCTATTTTCTCAGCTGCTCCAAGCTTGTTCAAAGTTTCCAACTGCAACATCTGCTGTACTGAGGTTTAAAAAGTTTCAGACGTGGAGTATTCTCTTGAATATACAACTTGAACATTAAGATGGCGGCAAAGTTTTTCGTGTATCAGTGGAGAACAATGATGCATACTCCAGGGAGATTGTTGTTGAAGCATGTAATGACGTTTGATTAATAATAAGTAACGTTATAAGATACCAGATTCATCTTGGAAGTACAGCGGAAGTGGAAATTCCTCTCCTACTTTCGTATATACTGTAGGTATCCTCAGTACATTTTTCTGTCTTTTTACTTTCCTTGTCCTATTAACATAGGTAAGGAAAATATTGCTTCCCCAAAAAAATCAAGGGGGTACCTAAATTTCGAAATTTCTATACGTTTCAAGGTCCCCTGAGTCCAAAAAAGTGGTTTTTGGGTATTGGTCTGTATGTGTGTCTGTGTACACGATATCTCATCTCCCAATTAATGGAATGACTTGAAATTCGGAACTCAAGGTCCTTACACTATAAGAATCCGACAGGATCGATCAAATGCAATTCAAGATGGCGGCTAAAATGACGAAAATGTTGTCAAAAAAACAGGGTTTTTCGCGGTTTTCTCGAAAACAGCTTCAACAATTTTGATCAGATTTATACCTGAAATAGTCATTGATGAGCTCCATCAACTGCTACAAGTTCCATATCTGTAAACATTTCAGGAGCTCCACCCCATCTATGCAAAGCTTGATATTAGATTTCCAATACAGATACAGTTTAGGGAGAAATATTTAAGTGGAAAAGATTGAGCATGAAAATCTCTACAATTAATGTTTAGTAACATTTTCACCTAGAATTGGAAATAAGCTTGAAATTCGAGAAAATGTGATTATTCAATTGCAAACTGTTGGCAACTGTTGATTCTATTAAATCATCTATGGAGAGATAGCAGACCTCGTGTATCTCGAGCGTTTTTGTCCTCTCACCAGCTGGCTCAGATCTTTGAATAGTTGATCTGAGATTCGCGTGAACATTAGCATCAGGTGATCAATTTTCAGAACGGCAAGGAAAGTTGTGTGAGTGCGCTACACCAAATGTTTTCTCTCCATTCTGGCAATCTTCTGATTTCAATGTGTTTAAAACTGTTGTAGAATCATAACATTTTCTTACTAATATCATAGAGAAACGATAGCATAAGTAGATATCCCATGGTATAGGGAATTAATGTCGCAACTTTTGCTGTTATCTCAAGCCGATTACTGTCAGTTTTTACTGTTTTGTTTGGGTGAGAGTGTATGAACGGCACAATTTGAAAGACTACCAGCGTCACACAGCTGCATGGAAGAAAACTACGTGAACTATCGGCTTGGGATAACAGTAAAAGTTGCGACATAAACGCCCTATACCATGGGATATCTACTTACGCAATAGTAAGGGCTATACGCCTGTTTTGTCAATCCCAATCAATTTATGATCAAGTTGTTTTTTCATTGTTGTTGTTGATAATTTGATTGTATGATAAGAGAAATTGACAATATCAACAATCCATTCTTTCGATCTCTGTCAATGGGCCTCACAACTGATATACTTCAGCCGGGACCGACAATTTAACGTGCTCAACCGATAACATTTTATTGTTCATGGTGATACTGAACAAATCACTCTTAGTTAATTCACTCTGGATATTTTCATAGAGAAACAATAGCGTAAGTAGATATCCCATGGAATAGGGCGTTTATATCGCAAATTTTACTGTTATCTCAAGCCGATAGTCCACGTAGATCTTTCCCGTGAAGCTGTGTGACGCTCGTAGTCTCTCATATTGAGCCGTTCATACACTCTCACCCCAACAATACTGTAAAAATCGACAATAATAATCGACAGTAATCGGCTTGAGATAAAAGTAAAAGTTGCGACATAAACGCCCTATACCATGGGATATCTACTTACGCTATTGTTTCTCTATGCTAATATGCAATCAAAATTCAGGAATGGAATAGTAAGGGCTATACGCCTGTTTTATCAATCACAATCAGTTTATGATCAAGTTGTTTTTTCATTGTTGCTGTTAATAATATGATTATTTGGTAAGAGATATTGACAACATCAACATCTCATTCTTTCGATCTCCGTCAATGGGCCTCACGACTGTCATATGTCAGCCAGGACCGACAGTTTAACGTGCTCAACCGATAATACTTTATTGTTCATGGTGATAGTGAACAAATCACTCTTCGTTAATTCAGTCTGGATATTTTTCTCTCACTAAACTTAACACCGAATATCTCCACAATCTAAATCCAATAAAACTTATTCCTAGTTCTAGGATAGTAGCAGATTAGAGCAAAGATATTGGCGTTAGTTGAGCAAATAACTGCAAAATAAAGAGCTCAACTTAGTATTGCTCAGTTTCGAGAACTGAACAAATCTAAGCTGGAGAAGAGATCTGATAGAGAGAGATAATAATATGGATGCAAACAGAGAATGCAAGCGGAGCGGGAGAAAAAACTGGAAAGGTTTGACTCAAGTTTAAGTTTAGGAGACAATAAAGTAAGAAGCCTGCCTGGAAAGCTTCTTCCTCGCAGTTTGTGGAATATCTTTAGCATTAGATGCATCCCCTATAATCCACTCCCCCCTCACGCTAAGCGCACCCCCCCCCCAATGCTTAAAGGCATGGACTTTGTCAAGATAATGCCTTCAGCCTGTAATTCTAAACTTTACTCTAACTGTTCCTCATTCTTTCGGTTTTTCTATAGTTCCATTCTGATTTTCTTACCCCTCTCCTCCTACTCCTCATACTCCTCCTCTTCCTTCTCCTCCTCCTCCTTCTTCTCCTCCTCCTCCTCCTCCTCCTCTTCCCAATCCTCCTTCTCCTCCTCTTCCTCCTCAACTTCAGTCCTCCTCTCCCTCATTTTTCAACCTCATACTCCTTAATTCACGCTCTTTCTCCTTCACCTTCTCATGCTTTTCCCCCTACTCATCACCTCTTTATCCTTCTAACCCCCCTCCCTCTTTTCCTTCACCTTCTCTTGCTTTTCCCCCCACTCATCACCTCCTTCTCCTCTTGACCCCCCGCCCTCTTTCTCCTCCACCTACCCTTGATTTCCCCCCAGCTCTTCTCTGTCTACTACTAAATTTTTACTCCATTCTTGTTGAACTTTTTCGCATAGTTTCAACAAACTCTTGTCTAAGTCATCGTTCCGGCTTACTTTGAATACGGGATATATTCATGAATCAATAAATTGAACTTCAGAAGCTTGCTTCAATTTGATCGCCTGTCAATGATTGGAGATGAACACTAATTGAGATATATTGAGATATTTATTTTTTCAAGTTTTTGGTGACATGTCAGTATTACTGAATCTAAATTATTATACAATTACTATAAAGTATATTGTCAAGTATAAATTAATGATAAAAAATGCATATTGTCCAAATATAAATATTTTATTGTTGTTCAGAAAAGTAGGGATTGTTTATCAGTTTATTATTCTTAAGTGCGAAGAATGTGCTGTTAATCCCTGGTCTTCGAAGATCTCATGCTTTATCTATGTTCTCTACGAAACAATTTCATCTCTCTTCCCTTCTCTATAGCTTTTCTCTCCATACTCCTTCGCTCATATTATTTTACTTTCTTTAGTTCTTTGTTGCTGTTTTTTTATTTCTATTACTACTCATGAGCTCCTTCATAGAAAATAGAGAAATCTAATGTATGTTGAATGTCAAAGACTTGATTGACACCATTATTTAGTGTGGATGAAGCCCTGCCCTACGATTGGCCATTACTTGGCATCCAATGGGGGTTGAGCTCTACTGCCATTGGTTGTGGCTGGACACTGGACACACCCAAGCTTCGGCTGAAATTCATCTATTCATCATGTGTCTTATTACTTCTCATCTCTCTCATTTGCTCCTCATCATTTATCATTCTCTTCTGAGCATATTCTTTTCCCTCTACGTCTTCATCTCGTTGAAAATGAAATCTTATTTCTTCTTTCTCCCGTGTTTTAGATGGACACGTTAAATTCGTCGTTCCCGGCTACCTAAAAAGCAGTCGTTAAGTTATATGTCAGAGGCCCTGGAATTGATCAGTTGGGACCTGAAGACTCTGACACCAGACCTGAGCCAGCCAGGTCACTCGATAATGTATATTATTATTTCGTGAGAAGCTCAGCAAAACGAGAATATCACAGGAAATCAACTCCAATCACATCAATCAGCGTTACATAAAATGTTAGTGTTTTATATTTTGAATGAAAACTACAGAACCACTAATTTATTAAAACAATTTGAGATGCTAGAATAGGTTGTTCCACCATTATCTCTAGTTGACTTATTAGTGATGTTGTGGTAGATAACCATATCAAGAAGAAGAATAAATATAATTTCAATTTCAATATGAAAACAAATTCAAATAGTTGACCGAACGTAGTGTGGTCCATGATTCAACTCGATTTGCTTTTGTCTGTCTGTATGTAACGCGATTACGGCCAAACGAGTTGATAGAATTCGATGAGATTTGGCAGGAATATTCCTTTTTCAACTGCGCGTCGATGTATACACAAGGTTTTTTGAAATTTTGCATTTTAAGAATAATACGAAAAGAGAAGGAATTCCTCCATACTCTGATATCACTTTATATATCATCTACTTTGAAGATAGGATCAATCAGACTCTAGAATTATCCATAATCAATCAGCTGACAAGTAGATTATTCATCGCATTACACAGATGTCTGGCCGTGTCTATTTCTATAAGGTAGGGTTTCAATATGTTTTATGATGCGTGCCCATCAGTATTAATATTCTCACATGTGTATATATAATTGTTTTCAGAGTACTTTTTCCTTTGTGTAAATTGTAAAATTCTATGATTTTTTTTAGTCGTCATTTTTTTAAAGTCGTCAAAACAGCTGTTCTACATATGAAATATCTCGACTATGTATTCTTTTTATGAACTGCGCTACCTACCTATTTCATGCACGAGAAGGAGGTTACTAAGTCCATTTCTCAAGGATGGGGTGGACCCCCCATTAGGTTCCCAGTAGAGAGACTCATGCCAGTTGATAGAGCTGATGAATAACTATACAGAGTATGAATTTGAAAAAAAATCGGTCAAGTTATTTTGAGAAAATCGTGAAAAACTTGTTTTTTTTTAGTAATTATCCGCCATTTTTCTCAAGAATATTACTGAGCTCCTGCAATTTTCCCAGAAATGAGACTCATGTCAGTTGATAGGGCTTATAAATAGCTATGAATTTGAAGAAAAACGTTGGAGCCGTTTTCGAGAAAACCGTGAAAAACATGGTTTTTTAGTAATTATCCGCCATTTTGAATTCAATTCTATTGAATTTCTTATTGTCAAATCCTCATGGTATAAGGACCTTAAGTTATCGTGTTCACAGACACACACATACACACACACACAGACCAACACCCAAAAATCATGTTTTTGGACTCAGGGGACCTTGAAACGTATAGAAAACTCGAAATTAGGGTACCTTAATTTTTTTTGGATAGCAATACTTTCCTTACCTATGGTAATAGGGCAAGGAAAGTAAAAATGATTAAATGATCTGAATAATGCTAAAGTAATATAATATTCTTGATTAAAGAAAATTAATTTTAAAATATTAATTTTAAATAATATGGTATACAAATTCAAACGTGAACTGAGTTTATTAACATTAGTGAGTTTCTGATATTGGAGAAAACAAATAACAGTTTTTAATAGTAAATTATGATTCAACTGAATCAACTTTACTTAAGGATGAGATAACTGCGTGAGATCTACTGTTCACAGAACTACTAATTTACTGGAGAGATGATGTAACAACCGAATAGTATCTCAAAATTGTATTGTCAGTGGTTTTGATAAATTTCATCCGTAATTTGCATGTCGATCCTTTTTTAAACATACCACAGATCCCACCATGCATGCAAAACTCAGCCACCAATGTTTCAGATTCATTCTAAAAATAAATCATTCTACCATAATCTCTGATTGGATATGGCTTGTTATATTGGTTGATAAACAAGCGTAGTGCCATAATAATTTATCATCCGTCAAACTCTATAAATGAGACAGTTATTAATGTTCACACTGATGGTGGATGGAGAACAATTCGAATGATGTCCAGTATATTTGATACCGATAAGAGCTCATTAAATCAAAATAATAATCCCGAAAGTTGCACGTAACGCGTTTGAAGCAATAAATTGCTCGCTCAATTTCAGTGGCAGATGTGGTCTCCATGTGATTAGACCAATTGATGGATTTATTTATGGATGAGATTGAATTGTGGGAACGTTTCTAGGGTTCCTAGATTGGATTTTGTTGTGAAACTGACTCGAATATTTGTTTCTATGATAATCTGATTGGATTTTATCATAACACAACCATTTCTATTGGAGATCATTGTCACTCATTTGGGTTTTGCTTTTGAATTATTTGATGATGGTTGATGGTTGAATTTGAAATCAACAAACTATCAAACCCATTTACTCAGGTTCTCTTAACTTCAAGTTTTCTTGCTTCAAATATATGAATAGGCCGTGTCATGGCCTCCAGTTGCAACCTATAAATCTTATCAATATCTATGTAATCGAGAGAGTATCATGTTCTATTATAATGTGCTGCTTCACTATTTATAACGATTCACAGTGTAACGTTATTTTGATGGAATAACGCTTTGCCTCCTGCTTGGCGTCAATCGGTAGAGCATGAGAATTAATAACTATAAAATCTGGTCGTGGTTTTCTAGGATATAATTTCACTAAAATCCTAATAGGCTCATTCAGGAGCTCTCACAATAATTTAATACTGATAATTAACAAATATATATATATATAATTTGTATCCTATGGTATTGGGGAATAAAATGAATGGTACACCATGAAAAATTTGATACATATATTAAACGAATAATCTCAAAGTCAGATCAATATAGAAAATATATAGAGCAACAAAATATACAATAAAACGAAAATAAAAATCAAGCCAAAATATCACAAATCAGTTACTATTTTTCGGTTCTATAGCACGAAACTTTACCATGTGCTTTTGATTCATTGATATTATGCATTTATTTGCATGTAGCTTAGTATCGACTTGCTGTTGCCTGTCGATTTAGGTAATCTCCCTTTATATATATTTTCTTAAATCAGAGAATGATAAATTGATGAATCAATAATTATAAATATATCATTTTTTATAATTTCCAATAAATATATATATCTCAGGGTGCAAGATTCGGCACCTGATGGAAATAGATAAATCAATTTATCCAATGAACCAGAGCTACATTATATTATTACAAATTATATTATTAAATCAATGATCATGTGAACATTAGTATTACTAGCTTAGAACTTAATATTCTTTTAATTGGTGTATCCCTTGATATATAAATTGACTCGTTCCTATTCAATAAAATATTTCTTATACCATTTTAAGACTTGCGCAAGTATTTTTATTAATTTCTTAATATTTAAAACCTTTCCGACGAGCTAGCTTTTATTTCTTATTTCACTCGAAGCACTGAGGGCGCCCTATTCCTATTTCAACTATTTTTTACTCACGTGCTGGATTTTTATGAGTTGTTAGCGACGATCCGAATTCCTGGTAGTCCTGGATTTTTGGTGGCCGAAGTCGTCTCTTCCAAGGGATTAAAAATATTTGAATGACTTTTGCTTTACTATAGCATCACAAAGTCTTATAGAAAATTAATAATTTGATTAAACTTTAAGTCATTAAAAATGTACAGTAAAAGATATTGTGCTCTATAAATTTTGGTGACATTCCATGGTAGTGGTTGGCAGGCAAGTGGGCAAGTTCTACTTTCTTTTCACAATTTTCATTTCCGACTTGCAAATTTACATAAAATTTAAATAATTCGTTACTACGCCATTCAAGGCTCAAATAGTTCGTGCCAATCTATTAAATTATTACTTATGTCACCCATCTGATATTTTGTCTGTCTTCGGGCCATATCCAATACATAAACTGAACAACAATAATTCATAAACTCTTATCATTTATAGAAATATATACAAATACATTTGAATCGGCTCCGTATTACCGCCCATCGATTGCTACCATTTGATTGGTTCATGCAAATTTGTTACAGTATACATGCGCCTACAAACCTCCTACTTCCTTAATACATTAATTTATTTTTATTTGGGGTTTTAGTACATTTTTTACATGCAATACAATTTTCTAATGTTTATAGGTTGTTTCTCACTTTATAACAATTATTAGCCATGTGCTTTTTTGGTTCCTCTAGTTGCATACCATTTAGTTACAATAAATTTCTGCCAAGGTGTCTGGCTAGATTTTACGTTATGCGACTCAATCGATCATTATGTCGCCGATCAATAGATATTTTACACCTAACCTCAAAATTTTAATACTTATATAATATTATATAAGTGGCAAATTATTTCTATTTCTATTCGGCTGTTCTAAATTTAGCCATGATACCTGATATTATCTAATCTTTAAAAACGTTATCGCATTTGGCGATACTAGACTATTATTCCACTTTAGACCTATAAATTTCTTTCAAGTAGGGATTTTATTTACCCATCAGATTTTGATACGTTACAACAGGAAACTCAGTTACCGTTATTGTCGTCGAGAAACGTTTCACTATGTTGTGTCACTGGTAATGTTAAAGTGTATCTTGAAAAAAATTCTGTAATGTATTTTGTATAGTGTGCTAGTCCTTGTAAAGCATTATCAAATATTCAAGTAAGTGTAATATTTCTAAAGGTTTTTATTTACTGTGATACATTCTGTGATTCATTTGAAGTATTTTGTCAACCTTCAAAATGCAAAATCTTTAAATATTATTCCTGGATCAAAAATCAAGTGACGAAGCAGTGTGTGATATCATAACCTCAAACTTTGGACAACATTAACTTTTATCAAAATTTTTGGAGAGAAATAGTACAGGCTCAGCCTATTTTTTCCTCCAATGTCATAATTATATTATGATTGTAGTATTTTGCACAATAAAAAAATAAGAAATAAGAAATTTACACGGTCTTCAGAAATGTTGTGGAACCTCTTCATGATGAGGTGAAAAAGTAACAATATTTTTGTGTAATTACTTTTTCACCTTATGTGACAAACCTCTCATAGAGTTAGGCTAAGCTCACACTCACGCGACTCAGGTCGAGTGAAACACATGCTCTCGACTAGAGTCGAGTCTCTTCTTGACCTGAGTCGCGTAAGTGTGAGTTGAACCTTACAATCTATATAACATAAGCTCTGGAATCAACGAATTCTCGATTAAATCAATAGAAGTCAAATTTCGACAATGTACAGGTCTTTGAAATTCTGAAACTGGAAATGTTCTTGGGCAAATTCTTGTTCCATCTTTCCAAATCATCCCGGAAATTCGATTAATTTGTTAAATTCTCAAGATACAAGATTCATGTTTATGCTTTCTTACTCATTTATTTATTATCCAGTTATTCTGTTTAGGTGAGAATTAAAAACAAGCAATCAAACTAAAAATTTCGTGAATAGCGGCTCATATCAATTAGTTTTTAAAAAATCTGAAAATGTTATTCATCAAATTATTGATACTTTCTTGTCAGAAGCTTCGTTCAACTCTGTTATTGAAATCCAATACAGTGTATAAAATTAAGAATTTGAGAATAAAACCAATTATGCATTGACACAAGTGAAGTTCCGCTTCACATAATTAAATTCAAGTGCTCCAATATAAAGGTTAGAATGGTTATTATTTTGTATTATTTCTATTCATTTGATAGACATAACCTACATAATATTTGGACAATTTGAGACAAAATTAGGAAGTTGAAGAAGTTTTGGGCAATAGCCTGTTTTTTCTTTTCCGACTACTGTATTGTTTGCTCTGTCCAATGAATGAGTAAATATTGAATGATCAAATCACAATTTTTGCAGATGAATTTGAACACTGTTCCATACTACAATGAATGTGAGGTTTTTCAATTCACATTTCACATTAATAAAACAATATAAAAACTTGTAATACCCTTTATTATTAAAAACTTAAAAATATTTCAACGACTAGCTTCGACCATAGGTCATTTTAAAGTTAAAATGTAGAAAATAAACAATTTGATAGCTAGATAATATGAACATGCTTATTTTCATATGATTGATTTATTTCTTATTCATTATTACAAGTTTTTATATTGTTTTTATTACTTTGAACAATAGTAGTCACATTTCACATATATTTTACTAACTGTTTTTACCTTTCATTATATTTGTAATACTTCCATTATAGAAAGTATATTAGGCTCATTCTGTCGATTTATGAAATAGTCCGTTAGTATAATATTATAAGTGTGAATATATCCTATTTTATTGAGCGAGCAATTTCTGCATATCTGTTTATATTTTTATATCTGGTTATTTATGTTCAACGGATCTCGAAAACGGCTCTGACGATTTCAACGAAATTGGAACATAGTAGGTTTATGATATAAAAATTCGATTGCTCTAGGTCTCATCCTTGGAAAATTCGCTGAACGACATTAAAAGGATAATTTATCCTTGGCTGAAACAGCTGGGGTTTTCTTCGTCCGTGGATAGTAAAAAGTGAGCGAGTGATTCTGTGGAAAATCAAAATATCGCATCCCCGAAACTCATAAGCTGACGTATAGCCAGCTGTAAAATATAAACACGATCATTTTAGAGAATTGTGTTTTATTTATCAATAAATAAAATTAACGAGCGAAGCTCGGTGCCACGATATTCATATTGGAATGAAGAATTGATAAATAATTATAAGGGAATCGAGCCTTGAGTTGAGGTTTTTAACTGGAATGTTAGCCACTTTAGTACGTACTAATTTGACATAATATTTTATTAGTAATTTATTTTACTAGTGACATAATTATTTTAATGGCGAGTTAATTCCGTTCATGGATAGGAATCATTTCTGTAATTGTTTTTGAGTCAAAGAGTATTTGAATAGGAGTTAGAGGTAGGGAGTCACATATCACAATGATCAATTGGAATGCTAGCCACGTAGAGCCAACTAATTCATGCTAGTTCAAGGACTTAACTTGGTCGTTTGTCTGGGCCACACACTAAACCCCAGCTAACTAAACCCGGCTCAATAGCATTGTTAATCCCGCGTTTGGGATCAACGCTGGCATTGTCCAAAATTACAATTGAAAACTATGCCTACTGTTCTATTTTGCGAGGGCTATGGGGAGAATTCGAATGTATTTGGTGGCAAGGGGAGATATTTCAGTTTCGAAGGGGGTGATAGGAGGTATTTTGGTTTCAAATTAGGTAAAAAGGGGTGTTTTGGTATCTAGAGGAGGAATTTAGGTTCTATCTCTCGATTTATAAAGAGATATGAGGAGGTTTTCAAAGTAGTGTTCTGAAGACATCTTGTAAGGGGCTAAGGATTATTTTGGAAGGGGGAGCTATAGAGGGGGATGTTCTCCATGTATTTTTCTATTCATTATGGAATGTTGTTTCCATGTTCACTTATTCAATGTGAAGAAATGGATTATACTATTTCAAAAGTATAATATATAATAATTCAAAAGTTTTGATTGTTTCACACTGAAGATTACAACATTGGTGTTGAAAAATGTTTGTATTTTTCACAAAAAATAAGTGATATTTTTTGACAACCCAGTGTTTTCATTTTGGATAGATATCACAACTTCCCACCAACAACAGTATCTGAACTATCATATCTAATTGTATATTATGGCAGACTTCAAATATTCAAGGGGTGAGACAAGGGTGTAGTTTATTACCCACATTATTCAATATATATCTTGACCACATTTTTCAAAAATAGGAATGTAGAGTAGGTTTAGGAATAGAACTTGAAAAGAACGTTCACCTGAATGCATTGTTATTTGCTGATGATTTCTGGATAGTGCAGGACAATGAAAATGACCTCCAAAGATCAGTCCATATCCTCAATGAAATAGGCCGAAATATAATTTAAAAGTATCAACTAAGATAACAAAAATTATGGCATTCAGAGGTAAATATACGGCCAGATCTAAAATTGTTATTAATAATACAGTGTTGGAACAAGTTTCTCAATATACATATCTAGGAAGTGACATTAATTACAAAGATGAATTAGATATTGAGAAGAAAATAGGAAAGTTCCAATTGATATGTGGAGATATCAGCAGGACTTTGGTTAAAAAAGCTAGAACAGATACAATTATGAAATTTCATAAGGTAATGGCCGCTTCAGTCCTCCTCTATGGTAGTGAATCATGGGTTACTACGAAGCCACTTGAAAGTAGAGTGCAGGCAGCCAAGATGAGATTTCTCCGAAGAACCAAGGGATGTGACAGAAGAGATCATTTCAGGAAAGAAGATATTAGGAAAGAATTGAAAATCTGCAGCATGAATGAAAGAGTTACGGAGAATCGGCATCAATGGAGGGCATGTTCAAAGAATGTCAGCTGAAAGAATACCACTTAAATTCTGTAATTATCAGCCAGTAGGCAAAAGAGATGTTGGCAGACCACGCAAGCGGTGGCAATAATAGGATTTTTTATGTTTATTTGAATAATTGGCTAGATGTGAGTCGGAACAGGTTAAAGCCTAATCTTGTTTGTAAGGAGACTTCAAAAATTTTGTCTTTTTTCTAAAGGGCTACTTTTAATATAAATAGAAATATAAATTTCAGTACCCTTTTCAATTATTTTATCACAACATGTTTCAGACATTCATGCCATTTTCAAATATTTTTTGACTTGAAAATGGCATTAATGTCCGGAACATGTTGTGATAAAATAATTGAAAGGGTACTCAGATTCATATTTCAAATATTTTACTTTGCTAGAATTCAAAAACAAGATATTGTCAAATAGATTACATCAAATTAGCTATTTGGAGAATCTTAGATCTGAGCTTTTAGATTCACGTATGTTGTGCTATGCAGATAGGAATAATCCTATAGGATTTCATCCCCTATTTCACTGATTAAATACATGTTTTGAACGAAATAATATCAAACAGCATTTGAATTGAATTGGAATCCAGTGTTGATCCATATTTGTAATGAGAGTAACTGTTTTATTTATTCTGTGCACAATTCTGAAATATCTTCATTATTTGATAGTATCTTTCATAATCATCTTTGCAAAGTTTAAATGTTTGATAGCAGAGCATTTCTTATGAATACTTCCTATAGGATTTGCAACGGAGCTTCCAAATTTGATTAGTTGAACCCATTTCACAATTCTACTACTAATTATTTTTAATTGATTCATACAATAAGTACTTTATCAAAATGATAGGAAGGGAAAAAATAAGGTTACCTTGTGCTATTCCTCTCCGTATGTAGATAAGGTTACACATAGTCCAAAATAGGTTGTGAATCGACTTGCACAAACGTTCAGTACCTCGACAATATAATCCCTGGCTATAGTGAGGTCCACGTTATAATGGCAGTATTTGATTAACATTGGTGTTGCTATCCTTGTCTATCATTCGATAAAGCAGATAGCGCTATACTTTTCTAGCTCCAAAACTCTATCAAATCCGTTTTTAACAATGTAGAAATATAGTTAATTAAGGCAGATAATCAGCAACGCTGTTCTCCTATCTTCATCCACTGCCATTATAACGTGGACCTCACTATAGTAGAACCACATAATAGGTACAGAATGGAAACTGTCAATCAAACGCCTATCTAACCAATGCTTTTTACATGTCACAAATACTAGACACGTCACGTGACCTTAGGAAGTTCCAATCCTGGTCTTCTGATTGGCTCGCGACAGTGAACGAGATCAGTTGATCCGGATCAGTGTAAAGTGATCCGAACCTCCCATCAATACTATTACAATGCGGAACTTCCTAACAAGATGGCGTATTTTTGCGCCAGGGTACTAGCCAAGCTTCCATACTGTATGTATACAGTGGTAGAACATTCATATTGGATTCTTTCTATTGTAATATAACGAAGCTTTCAAATTTTATTTCCACAAACCATCCATCCAAAACAATTTTGTTTACTTCCACAACTGGCCAGTGACCTTGACAATAACAAAGTTTCTTCTAAATTTATAGTCGCTATTTTATGATCAAGACGCAGAGATTTTAATATAGGAGAACTATAGAACAACTATTACTCCTCTATAGTAAAAGTATAGGCAAGTAGATCATTTAATGCTAGAACATCGGTATGATCATTGTTCTAAATAATAATAGCAGATATAAAAGCAATCAGATTCCTTTGATTCGAGCTCTATTGTAACTGAGACGTTTATTATGATGATAACTATAATTTAGTCGCTCATCAGAGCCAGTTATTGGACTACAAAAATAAGATGGCCGTTTCCTTGAGATTTTCCCTGCAGTCAGAGATTCATCACCATTATTCGTGTTATGAGCCACACAGATGATAAAAGACATTTAGTGGCCCAACTGTTATAACTGCTCTTATCCATAAAATGGCAGACAAACCCTTGGAGGGCGATAGAGATAGAGATACAGTGACAGAGGGACAGAGTTGAGAGAAGATGAGAGATGAACTGTTGGTAGAGAGGAAGATAAAGAGGGAGAAAGGAAGGCAGAGAGAGACAGAGTGACAGAGAGTGGGAGAGAGAGAGTGATTGTGAGAGAAAGGATGATAGTGAGGGAGAGAAGAAGACAGGGAGAGACAGAAAGACAGAGAGAGATAGAGAGAGAGAGAGAGAGACATAGTGAGACAGAGAGAGTGAGAAAGGATGATAGTGAGGAAGAGAATAAGACAGGGAGAGAGAGTGAGAGAGAGTGAGTGGAGAGGCAGAGAGAGAGAGTAAGTGAAAGACAGAGAGAGAGAGAGAAAAAAGAGATTAGATTGGATTTTTTTATTTATGTATGTTACAATATTTACTGGCTTATACACTAATTTACATTAAATGACGATAATGCTAGTTATTCAACGAATTTCACAAAGTATAAATAATTAATCAATGAGAATAAATATAGAAATTCAATTAGAATAACGATAATATAATAATGTGATGTAACTTCATAAATCGGCGGTGTTTCAACAAATAATTGTCGATTCTTTTAGAAGGATATAAAATATCCTTCCCATTAACACACGACCGGGTAAAGACCGGTAAGGGAGAGAGAGTGAGAGAGAGTGAGAGAGAGTGAGAGAGAGAGTGAGTGAGAGACAGAGAGAGAGAAGAAAGAGAGAAAGAGAGAAAAGGAGAGAGTGAGAAAGAATGTAGAGTAAGAGAAAGAGAGAAAAATAGAAAGAGAGAGATATGAATGAAACGGGAAACGATTGTGGAAATAAGAGTGGATTCGGTCAGTTGTTGAGAAAAAGGGATATTGTGAGAAGGGGAAAAGAGATAAAGAAATGCAGAGAGAGAGAGTGAGAAGAGTGATAGAGTGAGGGAGTGATAAAAAGGAGTGAGAGGGAAGGAGCGAGGAAGAGAGGAGGGAGAGGTTAAAAGAGAGAAAAGGGTGGGGGAGAAATTGGACAGATTCAGAAACAGAGGAAGAGAGAGTATGATAGATGAACTTTAGGAAAAGAGAGAGAGAGTGGAAGAGAGGGTGGAAGAGAAATGCAACAGTTTCAGAGACAGAAGAAGAGAGAGTATGATAGATGAATTCTAGGGTGAGAGAGAAATGCGACAGATTCAGATACAGGGGAAGAGGAGAGATAGGAGATGAAATCTAGGGAGAGAGAGAGGGGTGAGTGAGAGAGTTAGATATGAGCATTACAGAGCATAATTCGCTCTGAGATAGTGAATGGTAATAAAATGGTTTATTGTCTATCCAACTGCAATACAGCCATTCACGAATGATATCTCTAACATCTGCAGGATTGGCTTTAAAGCCGGATGACTGGATTCCCCATGGAAAACTGATGATGCGAAATTCGCTGATGCGAAAACTCAGTTTTTGAAAGATAAAAATTGTGTCCGTAATGGGTTGAGATTGGTCAAGAATGGATCAGTTTGTCATAAGATGGATAATGTCTTTGGAGTTGTTTCAGATTTTAAAAATCTTTGGGGAATTCAGAGGATATCTTCGTATAAATTATGTTGTATCAAGGTGTTGTTTGAGTATTGAGAACTATGTTTAAGGTTCTTCAAGATGCGATTTTTTATTCTCCACTTTGAATAGAGAAAAATTGATTTTCTATTTGAATTGATTTTAATTTTTTGAAAGTAGCTGAAAGTTATCATTCAAAACTGGAATCAATTCCCCCTGAATATTAATATTCTGAGAAATCAGGTACCTATGTCATTCAAAAAGCAATGTCTTGGAGAATTTTTCAAGATGACCTCAAGATTTCATGAAATTATTCGCTACACATTATGAAATTGATGATATTTGAAAACAGTGACCACATTCATCATCAAAATTTGCACAAATACATTTTTGTGAAATAGCTTTCAACTGTCTGATTGTTTACTCATGATAACGTAAAAATCAACATAATTGAGTAGAATGATCCTTAACAAATTGAAGAGAACTTATCTTCAAATCCTCAATCTAAGCTTCACATCTAATCTCCAATTTCCAATTCTTAGGGTCGCTTTCTACAGAAAAGTTGAACCCAGATTCTAGTTTAAATCATCAGCTGACTCAATTGAAACTCGTCATGATAAATGCAGACATACATCCATTAAACGGGTTCAATAGTTGAAACATCTTTGGAGAAAGTGGTCTTTGGTGAATCAATTCATTCTAAAATTTATTCTCAACAGGTTCAAAATAAAAATGGGAACAGATAATACCAGTAATAGACAATAAAATAATATACATAGAAATACAAATCTCAGTACCCTTTTTACTTTCCTTGCCCTATTACCATAGGTAAGTAAAGTATTGCTTTCCAAAAAAGATTAAGGTACCCCGATTTCTAAATTTCTATACGTTTCAAGGTCCCTGAGTCCAAAAAGTGGTTTTTGGGTATTGGTATGTATGTGTGTGTGTGTGTGTGTGGGTGGTGGTGTGTGTGTGTGTGGTGTGTGTGTGTGTGTGTGTGTGTGTGTGTGGTGGTGTGTGTTGTGTGTGTTGTGTGTGTGTGTGTGTGTGTGTGTGTGTGTGTGTGTATATGCGTGTAGTGCGTCTGTGTACACGATATCTCATCTCCCAATTAACGGAATAACTTGAAATTGAACTTGAAAAAGGATCCGACACAAACAATTTCGATCAAATGCGATTCAAGATGGCGGCTAAAATGGTGAAAATGTTGTCAATAACAGGGTTTTTCGCGATTTTCTCGAAAACGGCTCCAACGATTTTGATAAAAGTTATACCTAGAAAAGTCATTGATAAGCTCTATCAACTGCCGCAAGTCCCATATCTGTAAAAATTCAGGAGCTCCGCCCCATCTATGCAAAGTTTGATTTTAGATTCACAATTATCAGGCTTCAGATACAATTTGAACAAAAAATTTCGAGTGGAAAAGATTAAGCATAAGAATCTCTACAATAATGTTCAGTAACATTTTCACCTAAAATTAAACATAAGCTCGAAATCGAGTAAATGTGATATCCAATTGCAACTGTGGCAACTGTTGATTAAATGATCCTCTATGAAAAGAGAGCAGATCTCGTGTGCCTCCAGCGTTATTGCCCTGTCACCATGTGGCTCAAATCTTTGAATAGTAGACTAGCGAACACTAGCGTCACGTGATCAATTTCCATAACGGCAAGGAAAGTTGTGTGAGTGCGCCACACCAGATTTTTAAATTATTTTATCACATGTTTCGGACACTCATGCCATTCTTGAGTGATTTGAAATAAATACTATCTATATATATAAAAGCGAAATGGCACTCACTCACTCACTGACTGACTCACTCACTCACTCACTCACTCACTCACTCGCATAACTAAAAATCTACCAGACAAAAAACGTTCAAATTTGGTAGGTATGTTCAGTTGGCCCTTAGAGGCGCACTAAGAAATCTTTTGGCAATATTTTAACTCTAAGGGTGTTTTTAAGGGTTTAAAGTTCGTCTTTTAGCATGTATATTCTTCTTCTCCCAATCTCTTAATTATAATTGAAATTTCCATATCATATGTTACTATAGAACTATAATCTAGATAGAGTACCTCTTCGAAACAGTTGTTAACTGGCAACTAAATTAATAATTTTGTCAGGTTGGCATTAAGTTGAGTTGAGTTGACTTTGTTAGGTTGGCACCAAGTTGAAGATTTAAATGCATTTATCGCGGAAAAATTAATGGGCACTGCTACTTCAATCCTGGGAATATTATATTACTAGCCGTCAGGCTCGCTTCGCTCGCCATATCCGTTTAGCCAGACGTTTAGTCTGGACCCCCGACTGGATTGTCCTAACATATGATAAAAATGCTCAAATGAAAAATGCAGACGAGCGAAGCGAGCCTGCTGATCTCATTCTTGGACGATCCAGTCGGGGGTCCAGGGGGCGGAGCCCCCTGTCTAGACGGATATGGCGAGCGAAGTGAGCCTGACGGCTAGTAATAGTATAAATTTGTATTTGTATTTCTATTTATATTACAATAAGTAGCCTTAATCAGAAAAGACACAATATAATAATACTATACTAATCAATAAAACTGTCACTTGTAAGGTGACAAGTGTAAAACAGTAGGGAAAGAGATGGATAGGTCATAATAATAGTCTCACTTCTAACATAAATTTCTAATACACCTAGCATCAATCCAATCACAAGTTGAGTTGGTACAATAGTGAGAATAAGTCAGATGTGTATCTCTATCTCATTCCACCTCACTCCAATCTCCAGATCATTCATCTCACTCTACAATTCCCAACAAACCTGCTCAGTCTTTTTCTCATTTTCTTCCTTCCTGTGCCTTTCTTCTCTACAATTCACAAATAGCCAGTTACCGAGCTGAGGAGGCTGAAGGAGATGGTTGAAGGTGGAGGAGAAGGAGAAGGAGGAGGTTGTGAAGGAGGGAGGGGGGAAGGAGGAGGAGGGAGAGGTTGTGGAGAAGAAGCCTGTCCAAAAGTGTTAAGTATCCGAGGCTGTACACAGTATTGTTCGTTTTGCGAGACGGAAAACGCTGAGTAGGCAAACAAGAGGAATTGGACTTGGAGTGGAATCGCGACAGCGCCGTTATGTAAGACACTCCTGGGGATTTTCCTTCATTTCCCGCGCGTTTTTCCCGCGCTCCCACCACTTTCCCGCCGTTTCTAATACTTTCCCGCGCTTTTGACACCTTTCCCGCCATTTCCAGCGCTTTCCCGCCTTTTCTTTCCCAATCGACCGCATTTCCATTCTCTTTTGCGACAATGACACCTGAGCTGCTAACAAAGATTAAGCTGGAAATAAATCCCGATTTATTGCATCTTGACGGCGCAACGATGTTCAAATATTTATGACTCGCTATTTTGCCCTAAATTGTACTGCAGCAATTTTCTAACGAGTTTCGAGATTTTTTAGGGGATGAAGTTTCTGCTTACAGCGGTTTGATCAATCTTTACTGTCGTTGTTTATCACTAGCATAATCGATTCACTTCTTTCGTTTGTCAGCAAAATGATTTTTCCAGTAAAGGCAATTCCTTATCTAACCTAAAGTCTTGAGTTGCGAACAGATTGGTGCTACACGAATATGAGCATTTCACTTTTCATCAGCTGATTATATCTGTACTTGTACACAAACATTAAGTTACAGATGAAATAAGCGTAGCATCAGCTGATGTAAAGAGAAAAACGCGTGTTGGTGGCGCCCAATTCTGTACGCACCTTTACAAATCTTATTAATTGTTGTCAAGCATTATTGTGTATTGTTCCTTTTTTATTGTTCAACATTTTTGTGAATTGTCCTCTATTGAATTGTATTGTGTTGTCTGTAAGTGATGAATTCATTTAATCAATCATTCACGTTGTACAGACTGTATAATGCCTAAAATCATTGTATAAAATACCTCATTACCTATGAATGAAAACACTGTTAGAATACTTCATTTTCCAATCAATGAAAAGAAGAGACTGAGTATAGATTTACTACAGTTGAAGAATAAAGAATCATAAATTTTATTCGTATCCACAAATCCTCAAGAGCCATTGTATGAACAACTTTTCATTGTTTCAATTTGTATCAACAAATCATCGGTTGATTTGTATTCTCACTCCAATAATCCAAGAGTCCCAAAATATTCAATTCTGTAAAATTTAACACATATTATATTTTATAACAATATTATAACCTCTCTCTTCACACTTCACTATCATTATACCAAAAAATCCACCAATTATGTAATTAACACAAAGCATTAAATATAAATTTGATTACAAAAAAATCTATGCAACAAATTCAAATTCAAAATGTTTTTTGCCGTGAACAAATACATGTTATTGACAAAGTCATCAGTATAATCAACATATACATATATAATACAACTATTTCGCTTTCTCAAAAACAGAGAAATATTATCACAACAAACAGTTCCGGATTATTCATAACAATGAATAACATGTTTCAAACAATTATATTAAATTTAAGCACTCTTTAGAAGTCAATGTTGGTGTGCTCGAAAAACTCCGCAATACTATAAAAAGGGTCTCTTAAAAACCATTCATCTAATTTGTGGAGGAAAATCTCCTTTGGATATTTGTTTAAGGGGTTTGAAAATTGTTATATGCCTTTTTAGATAGTACCGTATGGCTTTTGAGAGATTTACTTAATCTGCAATAGTCGGTACCAATTTTTCCTTATTTCGAGTGTCTGCTGTGAACATCTTTATTAAAAGTCAAGTAGGGTAATTTTTTCAAAGAGAATGACACTAGCTCTAAAATGTATAAGTTAACTATTGTTTTATTCTCAATTCAATAAAAATCGGTTGCAGTGATCCAGAGAAGCCGAGTCATTCATGATTCTGACTACTTTTTTTGAAGCTTCAATATTCATCTACTCCAATTTAACACAAAATAACTCCATATTCCTATCAATTATGTCCATGAAAAATCATTACTGTCAATGAAAGTTTTCTTGGATTCGAATCAAATCACTAGATTATTTACCTTTTATCCAATCAATTTACATTTGTCTGGAAGGACCTCTGAGAGCAGCCATTGTTTCACTTAAGCTGCGTTTACACCAAAGTTATTAACAAAATGTTAATAGCTCAATCCTTATAGATTCTATTAAGGTGCTTACAGATTTACGCGCCGCGAACATGAGCAATTCACTTTTAATCAGCTGATGCCAAGCTTTCTATATCTGTATCTTACCGTTTCTGTAAAAATACAGATATAATCAGCTGATTAAAAGTGAATTGCTCATGTTCGCGGCGCGTATATCTGTACGCACCAGATTGAACATTAAGATTGAGATTGAACAAGATTAAGATTGAACATGACTTATCGTACACAACATGATGATCATATGTGTTGTCAAGCTCTGTTCAATATGATAGAATCTATAGGATTAAGTTATTAACATTCTGTTAATAACTTTGAGTAAACGCGGCTTTACACACAATGAACCTAGAATACATTGTATCACTTACACAGACTTTCACTTACAATGTATTCTAGGTATATTGCTTGAACCGTTTATAAAGTGCAATATTTCTCCTCTGGGACAGCCACCAGTCCAATTCAGGTAGCAGATACTTTTAGGTCTACAAATTCACTCCCTGTAATGCACGTCAGTCCCACGGTGAAACCTTGAAAGGTTTAAGGTTTAAACCTTGAGAGGCGTAACACTGGTCGAAATTTATTCCTGTTTCAGCCGTCGACCACATGGTAGGCTCTCGTTTTCGAGGCAAATAAAATTTATGGACTCGACCAGATATATATGTATAAAGTTCAGTAATACATATATAACTTGACCAGAGCATCTGATTCTACACCTCAAGAATTCGAATGTTGAGAGCAAGGGTCAAGCAGCTTTTATCGCCAAAGTAATGTAATGTTTTTCGGAGCAGAGGAGTATAGGGGAGGGGGTGAGTATGGGGTGAGCAGGGGTGGGGGAAAAGTACTTGTGTGTTCAACATCCTTCATTGGTGTTGAATGCCAATGTCCGACCTGATTTGCAAAATGGCTTACTTTACATGGAGGCTTCTGTTGCTTTTTCTCTTGCTTTCTTGTCTCTCCTTTTTCTGAGGAAAGTAGGCTTACTCAGCATATCAGTGTACTAGGAAGATTTTGTTTCTATATCATTGTTTAAAAAATATATGGAAATATAATAGTGTTACAAAAAACTATAATTATTTGCAAAATGTCTAACTCAAATATTTTAAATGTTAACACCCATTGTATGGTACATCATTTTCATCATTGTTTGGTACATCGTTTTCAAGGCATTTCTAATACAAGAAAAATGACATCGATAGAAATGTTCTATGATACTTTTATCCAAAATGGCGGCTGATTAAAATTTATCAATTATTTCTTTAAAAACTCAAACTTCAATCAGCCGCCATTTTGGATACAAGTATCATAGAATATTTTTATTGATGTCATCTTTCTAGTTTTGAGGAGGCCTTTGAAATGATGTATCACATAATGGGTGTTTACATTTAAAATATTCTGATTACAACCCGTAAGTCACTCCCCCTTCTGGGGGGTTGAAATTCATTTGTACGTTAAAAGGTAGAGTATTTGACCAATATCTTATCCTGAGTTACAGTATTATATCTACAACAGTCTCCAATTTATTGAAGGGTTCCCTTACTTATGACTCACTCTGTATACAGAAAAAGAATATACAGAAATTCAATACTGTCTAGATTTCAACTCTCTGCTAATTTCTTTAACAGTTTTTCTATTTGAATTGCTTGTTTCAACTGTATGATATCTTCTTGATCATTTAGTGATCTTCTGTATTCTATAGTGAACCGCACGAGAATAGTTCGATGAAAATTGAGCCTCCTCACCTCACCACCCTCACCCACAGACGTTTCAATTGAGGTGTATCATAAGAAAATCCTTTGCATTTATAATCAGCTGTAGATAACGTTAAGCCGCGTTTACATCAAGTTATTAAAAAATATTGATAACTTAATCATTTTAGCTTCTATTAGATTGAACGAAACTTGACAAATACATAATATGATCATTGTTTATGATAAGTCATATTCAATCCAATAGAATCTATAAGGATTTTAACATTCTAACATTTTGTTAATAGCTTTGGTGTAATCGCAGCTTTTATGAACTCTTGACAACGTTGCACTCAACTGTCCATCTTCCATCGGACTATTTCTCTGCGCTTCACTATAGCAATGCCACTAAGACTGGACAACCCCAATTTGAACTATTTATATTATATTTATAATTTGTTTCAATTATACTTATTCGGATTCCTGCAAGTCCTTGAAAAAAAATAGGAAGTTGTGAATAGTTAACAATATTATTTGTAAACAACAATTATAATTATATCAAATATCCAACAATAGCTTTATGAATAGAACTAAGGACTTCTGCTACTGCCAATATTGACCGAAGAACTAGATGGTAGAAGGAAATTTGAAGAATGAAACTGTTCAAAAAGTACTTGGTTAACTGTAACTCCTAATAGAATCTTCCATCTGTAAACAACAAAATAAATTATTATCACACTTATTTCAATGTATTCCATACGACATGCAGTCAAATATTTACTGCATGCAGTGACTGTTGGAAATGATTGCGAGACAGTCGAAAGTACTACAGTCAGTAAGTGAAAGATTTTGATTATTTACTTAGATATAATATTACTGCTTGTCGTGTGAGATACATAGAAAAAATGTATATACATTTGTGTATAAATGTATAAATGTGTTTATACATCGCAGCTCGGAATGAATCATGAAACCATCACCTGAAATTATTATGTTGGTTGAACAAGCCAAAATTTTCAAGATTTATCAAATTCTACGCCATCATCAATATCTCTGATCATGTGACAACAATTTCCCACCTCAACCATCCTACCATCAATGCTCCCTTCACTGCCAACTCAACCTGAACCCAGCCTCCAGCTGCACCCGATACATTGTTATCATTCAACACGCCCATAATCCAGTCAGCATACAGGTGTTGCTACGGCCCCCACATAACCTATTGCTACACATTCATTGCGGCCCCCAAGCATTTAGCCAATTGCGCCCCCCGGGGTACCCCTGGAGGGGGTTCTGAATCAACAATCCACCTCCCTTCCGATGCCAATAACGTTTCAAAATGTCCCCAAAGTGGGACAGAAATTATTGTTGCCATAAATTGGTATCGACGATTCTGCTGCGCACCCCCCAACCATCAGGGTTGAATCATGGGTTTGTTCCCCCCCCCCTTTCTCCCCGAAGAGGGGATTGTAGGCTCGTCTGGAGATTGAGGGGGGGGGGGCACAGACAGATGGTACCCCGTTGTTGTCCCAGGACATTCATTCATCTGGCGTTTATTGCAGTCTTCTGTCAGCGTGGTGGTAGTTCATGGTGGAGACAGATGACACATGTTTTATAACTGTGACAAAACTCGTTTTCAGTAAATACCGACGAATTTTGCAGCATGGGTCGATCATGAATGACAGGTCAGGCGGGAAGAGTTGGTTGTTCGATTTATTGAGAAATAGTTCATAGTTTATGAGTATACTATTAAACATTGGGTGAAACTACCAGATTGAGTCTCTAAGTTCACTTCTTTTCAAGTTTTATTCAAAATATTGGATTTTTGGATTTGGATATTGTTATCAATGCTGTGAAATTCAGTTACTCATGATATGTATTTTTTATCAAAGATTTGTTCTATTTTGAAGTGTGAAATGTTATATTGGAAAAAAGATTTCGACTAAGACTGTAGTATAAATTTGAAAAGGGACAGTTTTGGGTATTAGCCTGTTATGCCTACTTATTATAAGTGTTATAATAACTTCACTAAATAGATAAATTGTTATATAATAGGCCAAGATTATTCTTCAGTTGTTATCAATGATTATTAATAATTTTCAAAAACTTGTATCACATTGAATGAAAAAGACTAAGAAATTGTCAAAAAACCACTGATTTATTGATAATTAGAAAGACCGGTTTTTACACCAGTCTTTGAGTCCTAAGAAAGTTTCGGTTATTACACCATTGTCAATCTCTGAAAAACTAAAACTAAATACAAGAGCAGGCAGATTTATACTAGTAGGCGAGTACTGCTATTGGTCGAGGGCATGAACGCCTGCCATTGGCCTAGCTTGACAGTCTCCTCCCCCTCAACAGAGTGACAAAATGGCGCTTAAACAACAGAATCGCCATGATAATAATTTTTTTTTATTATTATTATCATGGCGATTCTGTTGCTAAGCCGCCATTTTGTCACACTGTTGAGGGGGAGGAGACTGTCAAGCTAGGCCAATGGCAGGCGTTCATGCCGCTCGCCAATAGCAGTACTCGCCTACTAGTAAATGCCTGCTGCCTGTATTAGTTTTAGTTTATCAGAGATTGACAATGGTGTAATAACCGAAACCGGTCTTTCTAATTATCAATAAATCAGTGGTTTTTTGACAATTTCTTAGTCTTTTTCATTCAATTGAAAATTCCACAATATCAACTTCTCAACTACACAAAAAGTAAAACTTGTATCACATCTTGCATTATAATTCAGCTCTAATCATCTCTTCACATGTATCACCAACATGTAATTCTTGCTGTTTCTATCTTGGTCTTGTCAAGAGTGAGAAGATGGAGAGAAAACTTACTATTTTTTTTTTTTTTTTGAATCTCGATATGAGTATGTGGTCTTGTGCTGATTAAACTGACCCTCAAGTTATTTAGTTTTTCCTCCCAGAACCACATTCAGTATCAGCGAATGTCTGCCTCAATCATAAACCAGCAAAAGCAGAAATTTCATATATGTCAAGTCGTCGTATTGCATTCATAATCCTAGATAAACCCATAATAGCAGAGCAAATGAAGAGGTTTATGGTTGAAATACATGGTCTGTCACGTAAAATAATAAATAGAGGGGAATCATTTGTTATGGTCCATAAGGTTTATGTATTGTTTGGGAACGTGAATCATTTTCAGGTTCCCCCTTTTGTTATCTCTTCTTGTACTTGCTTTTGGGCCCTTCTCTTGCTCTTCCTTTTGCGCTTTCTTTTTTGTTATCTCTATCATTTCTTGGTCATCCCTGTTGATTGCCTGTCGTCTTACTGCTCCTTTGGTCCTCTTTCTAATTCTGTTCATAGTTTGTGCTCTCGTACCACTGTAGATATTATTTTGTTCTGGTCTCTCTCTTCACTTGTTCCTCTCTGGTCTCCCAATACTTCATATTACATAATCTATTCTTCTATCTTTTTGTATTATCTCTTTTCTCTATCACTTTTTCTGTTTGGTTCGCTCCCTAGTGTCTCTACTGATCCTCCAGATTCTAATTTTCAATCAAATTTTATTTCCTCATTTCTCAGTTCTACTCATTCACTTTTCTTGTAAATTTTTCTCCGTTTTTTAAATCTTTCCCCATTAATCGTGGATATTTCAACTTCTCATTGTTATTTACAACAATTATTCTCTCAACTCCACTTCTGTTACTTCCTGGTTCATCTCTATCTTGTATTCTTCATCGTTTATTTTTATTTCGTTTTTAATTCATTCAATCTTCAAGCAATCAAACTTTCATCAATTTCGCTCCCTAGACAGGCTACTTCTTCCTTGGAATTCAACTAAATTCTTCTTGCAAATCTATCATTGAATCTCCCTATTCGCATTCTTTCTTCCATATTTTAGTTTCAAACTCCTGGGTCTCTCCTCAATCTTTCCAAGTTCTAGGTCTTCCCTGATATTTTTCCTTAATCCCTCTCCTCGTTTTCTAACCTCCTTCCCTTTTTCTCATTTTTTCTGTCACACGTTCTATCAATCTATGAGAAACTTTGTCGAGTCTACCTCCCAATACCTCTTTCCGTAATCTCTTTTCCACATCCTCTTGCCCTTCACTCACCTGTTCCCTCCATACATCTGTTATCTATTTTCTATCTAGGGCTGCTTGTAATATAAAAAGAAATACAAATCTCAGTACCCTTTTTTTGAATTATTTTATCACAACATGTTTCGGAAATTCATGCCATTTTCAAGACTTGAAAATAGCATGACTGTCCGAAACATTTTGTGATAAAATAATTCAAAAGAAGGTACTTAGATTTGTATTTCTATTTATATCTGTTATCTAGTATTCTCAATTCTATTGTTTCAGCTATTCTCTCTTCTCTCTTCTCTCTCTTCTTTATCATTTTATCAATCAATCAACTTTATCAATTTTCTGTTTTTTTTCTGTTTAATATTCATATTGATTAAAAGTTACAATATTTCCATTAATAAATAAACCTTAGTTTAAATAAAGAAATTAACGTTTGGTTAGAGAGTTAGTGGGGAGGATATTTTTATATTCTTTCCGAAGAATGGACATTGATATGTCCAAAGCTCCGCCAATTTATGTAGATGCATAACAATATAATATCCATAGTTATTATATTACAAATTACTTTTTCATATCATATACAGTTCAATAATATTTCTTAGTCTATATTATGTAAATTCATCTATAATTTTGCTGTATTGTAAGCTATTGTATATAAGTGTATAAGCCAGTATATATTGTAATCTACATAAATAAAGTACTCAATCAATCAATCAGTCAATCTCTCTCTCTCTCCGCCCATTTATGTAGATGCATAACAATATAATTATTATCCTTAGCTATTATTTTACAAATGCTTTTCATATCATATACAGTTCAATAATTATTATCTTAGTCTATATTATGTAAATCATCTATAATTTTGCTGTATTGTAAGCTATTGTAAATAAGTGTATAAGCCAGTATATATTGTAATCTACATAAATAAAGTACTCAATCAATCAATCTCTGTCCTCATTCCCTCTTGCTTTTCGTTTCTCTGCCCTTTACCGTTCTCTCCCTCTTTCTATTCTCAACTTTTTATCAGTTTTCCTCCGGCTGTAACAACCAATTTGCCTCCAGGAAGTTTCAGTTGAACCATTTCCATGGTAGTTATACAAGCAATAAAACTTGACTACTTGAACTGCAGTTATCCTCTTATGGCAGTTATTGGCTGGCAGAGATTTGGAGGGGCTGAGAGAGAGAGAAAAAAAAGAACAAGTAAGGCAGAAGAATGTAGACGGAAAAGGAGAAAGATTGACTTTAAGAGAGAAAAATGTACTTAAACGGCAATAGAGAGAGTAATGAAAAGTAAAGAGATGAGGGAGCTGTTGAAGGAGAAAAAGGAGACCAGTGGAAGGGAGAATAGAAATGACGGGGAAAGATTGACTTGAAGAGAGAAAAAATACAATAACGGCAATTTGCAATTAATGAGAAATAAGATGAGATAAGATAAGATATTTATTGACAATTGTTACTAGGCTCTTGTCTATGATAACATTTACAAAAATTGACATTATAAAATTAAATTAAATTTTAGAAATAAATAATTATTTTCAGTTCCGCATCAGTATTAATAATTACAAATATTGAAGAAAATAATATTGTACATATTGAGCCATCAACATCAACGAAAGTATTATCACATTAGCAAACTAAAGTTGTTATTTGCATCCATGTGGAGTGAAACTTATCATGAAGGTATACCATGAAAAATTGAAGTTCATAATAAAATACAATAGAGGGAGGATGAAAAATGTGATAGATAAGGAGCGAAATAGATAAGGTGATAGAAATAGCGAAATAAGGAGGTTGTTGAAGAAGGAAAACGAGACCAGTGAAAGGAAAAACAGAAATTAAGGCTAGTGAAGTGGAGCTGACAAGACCAGAATAAAACGACATAGGAAAGAATAATTATTATTAAATGAAAATCCCAATTAAATGCTTTAAATCATCCCGAAGACATCTGCTACTGCAAA
>NC_052515.1:26507284-26528386 GCF_014356525.2 Nilaparvata lugens | reverse complement strand
CCCTTTACCGGTCTCTCCATCTTTCTTTTCTCAACTTTTATCAGTTTCCTCCGGCTTTAACAACCAATTTGCCTCCAGGAAGTTTCAGTTGAACCATTTCCATGGTAGTTATACAAGCAATAAACTGACTACTTGAACTGCAGTTATCTCTTATGGCAGTTATAGGCTAGCAGAGATTTGGAGGGGCTGAGAGAGAGAGAGAAAGAAAAGAACAAGCAAGGCAGAAGAATGTAGACGGAAAAGGAGAAAGATTGACTTTAAGAGAGAAAAATGTACTTAAACGGCAATAGAGAGTGTAATGGAAAGTAAAGAAATGAGGGAGCTGTTGAAGAAGAAAAAGGAGACCAGTGGAAGGGAGAATAGAAATGATGGGAAAGATTGACTTGAAGAGAGAAAAAATACAATAACGGCAATTTGGCAATTAATGAGAAATAAGATGAGATAAGATAAGATATTTATTGACAATTGTTACTAGGCTCTTGCCTATGGTAACATTTACAAAAATTGACATTATAAAATTAAATTAAACTTTAGAAATAGATAATATTTCAGTCCGCATCAGTATAGTATAATTACAAATATTGAAGAAAATATATTTGTACATATTGAGCCATCAACATCAACGAAAGTATTATCACATTAGCAAACTAGAGTTGTTATTTGCATCCATGTGGAGTGAAACGTATCATGAAAGTATACCATGAGAAATTGAAGTTCATAATAAAATACAATAGAGGGAAGATGAAATAGGTGATAGATAAGGAGCGAAATAGATAAGGTGATATAAATAGCGAAATAAGAAGGTTGTTGAAGAACGAAAACGAGACCAGTGAAAGGAAAAAAACAGAAATTAAGGCTATGAAGTGGAGCTGACAAGACCATAAGAAAAACGACCTAGGAAAAATAATTATTATTAGATAAAATCCCAATTGAGTGCTTTAAATCATCCCGAAGACATCTGCTATTGCAAATGTATATATTTACAACAGGGTAAACAGCTAGATGGAAATTCGATGAGCGCTAGTATAAAAAATATTTGTCAGCCTGGGAAACAAATAGACTCTGGAAAGAGAGAATGAGAAAGAGAGGGTAGTATAAGGAGAAATGGGAGGAAAACATTTTGAAAAGAGAGAATTAGAAAGAGAAGATAAGGAGAAGAAAGAGTTGAGGATGGAGCAAGTAAGCTACAGGCAAGCCAAATTAAAAAACTAACAATATTTTAGCTGGGTTCACACCAAAGTTAATAACAAAATGTTAATAACTCAATCCTTATAGATTCTATTAGATTGAACATAACTTATCATACATATGATGAACATATGTGTTTGTCAAGCTCCGTTCAATCTAATAGAATCTATAAGGATTAAGTTATTAACATTTTGTTAATAACTTTGGTGTAGACCCAGCTTTAGGAATACCGTATTATGAGAATAGAAAAGAATAGGATGTTAAAACTGATATGAAGATGAGAATGACTTACAGGAAGTATTGAAGATTGAAGAAAGGGAACTAAACATCGAAAACACCTTCCTTCCTGAAGTTAAACTGATAAGGATTGATAATTAAGACAGAGGTTGAGAGAGGGCAGAAAAGAAAGAAAGAACAAGAGTGACACCTGATGAAAGATTAAGTAATTGGATTAGATTTTTCCATTCATGTAAGTTACAATGAAGTAGAAATGAATATTTCAATAAAGGGGAAAAGAAAGTTCGAGAGAGGAGTGAGTAAGAAGGGAATGTGGACTTGAGAGAGTACATTCAGGAAAGAGGATGAGAGAAAATGGATTAGAAGGGGAAGAATGGAATGGATGGAAAGATGATAACGATAAAGAAAAAGATAGGATAAAGAGCAAGAGATAACGATGAAGGATGGATGAGACAGCAAGATAGGATAAGAGAGAAATGGGTTGGAAGGGAAAGTAAGTTTCTGAGAGTAGAATAGAGAAAGGAATTATGAAAATAGATAATATGGAGTAAAAGAGAGAAATGACGAAGGAACATTAATGAGAGAGAGGAAGGAATAAACAGAGGAATGAAGAAATGAATTGAAAGGGAAGAAAAATTCTAGAGAATAGAACAAAAATAAAAATTAGGAGGAAAGATAATGTGGAGTGAGAGAAAGCGATAACGAGGAGGATAATTGAGAGAGAGCGGCAGTAGGTGAAGGAATAGAGAAATGGATTGGAAGGGAAGAAAAATTCCAAAACAACAAAAATTAAAATCAGGAGGAAAGATAATATGAGGAGTAAGAGAAAGCGATAACGAGAAGGATAAATGAGAGAGAGAGCGGAGTGGGTAAAGGAGTAGCCAGGGAAGGAACATTATAGCTTGTTGGGTTTATGGGGGGTACTTCTGCTGGAGAGGGGGGGCTAGGTAGTAGGGAATAAATCAAATAGGCCATTCGACTGTCTCTAAAGGTCCCCCAGATTTATGCCTGGCTCGGGGCCCCAGCTTACAACTGAATAAAGCCCTAGTCGGTCACTGAGGTTCCAGATTCCCCATCACTATATCTATATCTTAATATATACAACTACAAACATACCTATATCTGAATATATACAACTGCAAAATCACCTAGATTGTATGTCTATATCTGCACATAACCTCATCATTTATACCTGTAGTATATATATTCCGGCCGGATATCAACCTAGAGACACGGCGATTGTTTAATCTAAATTGTTTTTGAGATTTTTAGTACCTACTCTGAAGCGACGGGATTTGTATCTAGATTTGCGTAGCCTTTGTATTTATGCGATTCATGTATAAATTACGTCATCTCGGAATGAATTTATGCAGCTCGCCATGTCATTATTTTTGTACCTTCAAATAATAAACAGTTATGGGGGGAGATTTACTAAGGGACTAGGGTTCAGTTATTTTTGAGATTCTAAGGGTTTTTTCAAAAAAGAATTTCCATACAACTTTATTTATTCATACAAATTCTTTTATTCAATAAGTACATTATTAAAATGATAATACTAGCAGTTCTGCGAACAGTAGACCTCACTCATGAATACAACTTTCAATCTGATGAAAAGGGCCAGTGCAGTAAGTACAGCATATTATTGTGAAGATTCAGCTATGATTGTCATCTATTATTTTCTCGATTGAAAGTGCTAGAGACACTGTTTCAGGGACACCGGCTCATCAAGGAGTACTTCCATATCAAATACATATCTTCCAAATGAAAAAGACTAAGAAATTGTCAAAAAATCACAGATTTATGATACTCAGAAAGACCGGTTTCGGTCATTATCAGAGTTTATCAGAGATTGACAATGGTGTAATTACCGAAACCGGTATTTCTAAGTATCAATAAATCTGTGTTTTTTTGAAAAAATCTTGGTCTTTTTAATTTAATGTTAATAATTACCACAATATCAACTTCTCAACTACACAAAAAGGAAAAAAATTACCTTTATACCTTTACATACACATTTTTCTCTACAACTGCAGTATTGGACTCCAATACAATAAAGATTTTTTTAAATAATAATCAAATTAGTTTGTTAAATCAATTAATAATGATAAGATAATTCAATTTAATTATTCTATCTCATCATAATAATTTATTTTATAATGATATATTAGAATAAGATAAAACAATATTAGTATTATCTGCAGAAAAATCTTGCAGGATCGAGAATTGAAGCCTGGGTCCCACAGAGTGACAGACCACGGTCTAACCGACTCGCCCACCATGTGCTCGTAACAATAGATACGAAAAGTATGGCAATGAATCGCTGTATCTTCAAAGACACATCCTTTCGGATTGAGGTTAGTTTGGTTTTCTAAATATTACAAAAAAACCAGAGGTTTTATCAAAAATCGTTAGACATACGTTTCTGCGCCTTGTTTCAAAGAACTTGCATACCAAATTTCATCCAAATCGGACATTAACTGCGACTGTAACTGCGGTACAAACAAACAGATGAAAGCCGATCGAGCCGAAACTAAGACCTCAGCTTCGCTTCGGTCAAATAACTAACTAATAATAATAGTAACTACCTTCGATCATTTGAATAATTCCAAGCTCATTTCTTTATGGTTTCTATAATGAGATATTATCCTGCAAGTTAATATAATTTATACGGTAGTTTTATACGTTGGGATAGCAGAGCCAACTCAAGACACAAAATGGGAATGTTTTTGCTAATATAAGCCATGCCTTAAATACAACAAGCCGTCTCATTGGACACCGATTTGTGACGTTGTCAAGCTGCTTGCTTCCTATTGGCAGTGAGCTGTGAAAGTGAAATGACGGCTGAACAACCTATTAACCAATCAGACCGATCCTTGGTATTGGAGGCGTGCACTACTAATTCAGCCACTCCTACACTAATTCCAGCCTGCTGTTACAGTCGATTCCAAACATCTGTCGAGTTATAATCAGCGAGGATAGAATGTAATAGAATTACATTCTATACTCTCTGATATAACGTGAAGTGTGTTATCTTTCGAAGCATAACTGTGATAAAAAGGTGAAGCAACTAACAATCTTTCCTCGCTTGAATATCGATTGATAATAACAATGTTGTGATAATCAGAATTCAACCAATGTTACAATACTTGAGTTTATAAAAAACGTCTAAAGAAGGAGAAGACGAAGAAGAAGAAGAAGAAGAAGAAGAAGAAGAAGAAGAAGAGAAGAAGAAGAAGAAGAAGAAGAAGAAGAAGAAGAAGAAGAGAAGAAGAAGAAGAAGAAGAAGAAGAAGAAGAAGATGAAGAACAAGAAGGAGATTCTCTAGAAGCAGGCATATCTCAACAAATCGACCAGAAATTTAGCTGCAAGCTCCTCTAATTTTGGCCTCATTTCGCATCTCCACCAACTATAGTGGAATTAACTTTATACTGTCAGCTTCCCTATGAATAACATCAATGCTACCCAGGGCAAATCAAAGCTGCCAGTTTAAGTGAATCCAGCTTGCGTGAACACAAACTGTCACAATTATTTGCCCCCAAGTTCAGCCAACAATTCCAACAATAATCGAACCCTCCTCCTCCCTCCTCCTCACTCCTCCTCCCACCATATATTAAATGTATATCTGAATCATATATATATATATATACCTATACAAATATATATCTATCTCATATCTCACCACCAACTTTGGATTCAGTTTGCAATTAGTTGTTGGTGCCGCGCTATAATTCACTGTTGTCGAACTGTTAATATAGCAGTTGATAATAGGAGCCGATGTAGCAGCAGTCGATACGTATCACAACACTCTTGTGGCAGTAACTTGTTTTCATGATTAACCCTCAAATTTTGTCACACTTGATAATATTATTCTAAATTGTAGTAGTATTTCTCACATAGTCTTCACACACATTTCTTCAACATGTGAATATTTCCTATTTCAGTGATAATAATGTGAAATATTTCTTCTTTTTTTGGTTTTGAAGCATCTAAATTTAGAAATCCACTTTGTAAAAATAATAATTGAGGACTGAAAATTTTGTGAAGTGAACAACTACAAGACTTAACCTATTTCGGACTATGTGTAACCTTATAAATTTGAGAGAGGAATAGCACAAGGTTACCTCATTTTTTCTCTTCCTATCATTTTTGGTGATGCACTTATTGTATGAATCAATCAATTATCACTTCAGGAACAATTGCATTGAGCAACGTACAAAATTTGAGCGTTGAATGTGACCTGTTTTATAATAACCTATATTACATATTAACAAAAAATCGATAAATGAAGAAATATGTGAGAATAATTTTAATAATTGCAGTGAACAACTACAAGACTCAACTTATTTCGGACTATGTGTAACCTTATATAAATTTGGGATAGGAATAGCACAAGGTTACCTTATTTTTCCTCTCCCTATCATTTTTATGATGTACTTATTGTATGAATCTATAAAGAATCAATTGAAATTTTCCACCAAATTCATGTGATTGAAATGGTTAAAAGACTTATCACCCACTTTTAGCATAGAGAGAAGATAGCATTAGAAGATATCCCATGAAATAGAGCGTTTAAGTTGTAAATGTTCACTGTTAACTCAAGCCGATAGTATTTGGTAAAGCTATGTGACGCTGATAGTCTCTCATACTGTGCCATTCTCACAGTATCACCCGGCCAAAACAGTAATAATAATAGACAGTAGTCAACAGTAATTGGCTTGAGTAAACAAAACATCGGCTTGAAATTTGGTACATCTAGTATCCTATCTTACAGAATTCCTATTCTTTATTCATGCAATGCATCTCTATGCACGCCGATCCTATATTCATTCCTACGCCTTATATTTTATGGAAAAAGTATTATCTCTCATATTTGACTCCATCAATACATAACACAGGAACTGAAATATTTCGTGAAACAATAGAAGGTCAAAGATTGAATACTTCCGGCCTACAGTCAGTATCTTGCGAATAAATATTGAATACTTCTTCTAATAAAGTCTTGCAAATACACAGGCGAAATCAAATTTGATTTCCCTGCAGTTGTTTGGTTGAGTGAGCAATGAGAGTGGGAGAGAAAGAGAATGTGTGAGAGATGAAGAGAGAGAGAGTGATTGGGAGAGGTATGAAAAGGAGAAATAAGAAGAGAAATGAAAAAAGAGGGATGAAATAGATCAGGAAGTATCAACAGACCTTGACCTTCCTATGACAATATGTACTTTTCGTTCAACAGTCTCTTAATTTTCCTATCTTTTATTCTCTCACTCTCCCATTTCACCATGTACATTTTCTTATTTCCCCCATTTACCATTCTACATTCTTCCTTCCAGTTTTGAATTGAAGGAAGAATGTTTACTGAAAAAGTTTTTGTCTCTTTCCTATCATGGACGTATTTAAGTTACTTTTATTGTTCTGTGTGTGCCTGTAATCATTCGAATTCATTTTCATTGTATATCAGCAGTTCTGAATAGTGAGTTGTGTTTTTTCTGGCTCTAAATTTTGTCAAATTACGCAAAAATGTTCTATCAATTAGATGATTTGAGTGTGATATATTTTTTATTATTCTGTTTTCAACCGTCAAAATTTAAAATTCTTAGCTTTTGTTGTTTTTTAGTGAAAATGGACTAAATTTTAGAAAAGTGGAACCATAACCCTATTTCGGACTTTTAAAATGTTATCTAAATTTTGATTGATTGATTGATTGATTGAGTACTTCATTTATGTAGATTACAATATATACTGGCTTATACACTTATATAAGCCAGTATATATTGTAATCTACATAAATGAAGTACTCAATCAATCAATCAATCAATCAAAATTTAGATAACATTTTAAAAGTCCGAAATAGGGTTATGGTTCCACTTTTCTAAAATTTAGTCCATTTTCACTAAAAAACAACAAAAGCTAAGAATTTTAAATTTTGACGGTTGAAAACAGAATAATAAAAAATATATCACACTCAAATCATCTAATTGATAGAACATTTTTGCGTAATTTGACAAAATTTAGAGCCAGAAAAAACACAACTCACTATTCAGAACTGCTGATATACAATGAAAATGAATTCGAATGATTACAGGCACACACAGAACAATAAAAGTAACTTAAATACGTCCATGATAGGAAAGAGACAAAAATTTGGGAGAGAAATAGTACAAAGAGTATCCTCAGATTTTCTCTCCCAATCAGTGCTACTTTGTAAAAATTAAATAATAAATATAATTAAAAAAAATAAATAAATATGAATGAAGATAAATAAATTCAATACAAATAGGAAGAATGCAGCAATGGACAAACATATGAATCGATAAGGGAATGTAGAATAGGCTCCAACCATAGAATATTATAATTTTAGATTGCATATTCTTTCTAGGCATGAACGTGAGAGAAAAATCAATCTCATGTTTTGTATTTGGTTTTGTTAGTTATTCACTATCCTGTATTTTCCATACAGGGCGGCAGAATGCATTTAAGAGCAGATATGAGCCTAGCAAGCTAAACTCACCTTGTGTGATACCAGAGACAAGAGAATGACTTATGAGTATATCTTATAAGTAGGTGTGTCTTGTCTCGGCCAATGACAGTAGAGCTCAACCTTGATTGGTCGACAGCTAACGGCCAATCGTAGGGCTTCATCCGCACTGCATATTCCACTGCTCAAAGTTTAAGCTTTTATCTCCCTAGAGAATGATTAAGATGTAACAACCGGTACTAATCTATACTATAATAAAGTAAGTATAATAAAAAATATACTTTTTGTGTAGTTGAGAATTTGATATTGTGGTAGTTATTCATATTGAATGAAAAGTACTAAGAAATTGTCAAAAACCATACATTTATAGATACTTAGAAAGACCGGTTTCTGTTATTACACCATTGTCAATCTCTGATAAACCTATAGGAATTTAATTTGTTGATTTCCTATGTTGAAATTGATTAAATGAAACTAGATGAATGATGAAATGATTTTAATGTTGGAATGACAAAATTGAACTTTTGATAAATATGAAAATAAACTGTTACAAGTGATAAACAAACTATACCAGTTGAAAACATCACAGATGGCAATCAGATGATCGCCACATTACCCCCCCCCCACCCCACCAACGGGCAGACGATTTGGCCATCCGAAATCTTGAAGCTCACTTTTTTTTCTGGAACAGGGTGGGAATACTGAGGTGAGTCGTCTAGAAGGATGTATGCTGGAGAACTCAGTGTCGAATGATTGGTTGAGTTGAATTGGTAGAATTTGATCTGTTGATTGTTGATGGATTGAGTTTGTGGAGTTGATTGGGTGGAAAGCATAGACTAGAGGCTTGCGGTCTGTGCAGATAGTGAAGGGATGTCCTTCTAAGAGGTGGCGGATATGCTGCACCGCTTCATAAAAAGCAAGTAGCTTGCGATAGTATACTGGCCAGCAACTTTCTTTCAAAGATAACTTTTTTGAAAAGAAAGCAAGAGGTTGCAATAGTATACTGGCCAACAACTTTCTTTCAAAGATAATTTTTTTGAAAAGAAAGCAAGAGGTTGCCATACGCCTTCAACCAGTTATAAGCATTCTCCAACTGAGTGTTTAGAACCAAGTGTTTCATCCTTAAATGTTCACTCTTCTTTCACATTCCTGAATTACAAAGTACTGTTATTTATGCATGCTTCATCAAGAAATATTGCTCTCTCAGTCCAGATGTTTGGCAGTATTCAAAAAGTGTCTTCTTTTTATTATGTTGCTCACTACTTGATTCATTCTTCAGAAGTGTAATTTTCATTTTTGTAAAAATTGAAACTTGAAAGTGTTCAATGCAAAATTTTATCTATTTATAGGTTAATAAAAGTTAAAAAAAATTGTTTAGAATTTTAAATTTTCGGCAAAAGTTATCCAATTGATGCTGTAATTGTGAACTGTTCACGTTGAACAGAAATTTGTTCAAATCCATCGTGGTGATGAAGAAACACTGGAATGTGAGACACTTCAGTTGTCTTCAACACCATAGGTTGAAGCATGTATGTAATTTTTCGAATTCCTGATATTTCTAGGCAATAATCCAGTGTTTCATTATGGATAAATATCACTACATCTCATTAACAAAAGTATATAAAGTCTCACAATTGACTTGAAGATATACCCGAAAGCTGCCACATACTTTTAATACAATTAAAACAAGAGAAGTAAGTAAAACTGAATATAATTAAGCCAAGAGAAGAGCAAATAGAAATCACACAGGAACAAATAATAAACTACAGTGCTACAAAATGAAAAGAAAATGAAAAGATGAAAGAGTGGAAAGAAATTCTAAGTATAATATAAATCTGCCAACAACTCCAACTCATTGAAAACTCTTCACAAAAACATGAATGAGGAGGCTTTTGTGAGAATTCATCACAAGTGAGTATTCCTCACAGTAGCACAAGATTAAAGCTGTTACAGTATATTATATACATATAATATGTAGGCTATTATACGGTGCATATGAATGAAAAGCCTTGAATAGTAGTGGAACATGCATATAAGGCATGAAGAATATTGCTGCAAATCAAAGGGAAGCAAACGAAGCAAATTGAAAAGACCGCAGATATTTCTATTTATTTCAAGTTTCCGGATTAAAACGGGCCGTTTGATATCAAAAGAAGAGATGAACATTCGCCTAAGGCTGGAAATGAGGTCACGTTTCACGAAAAAAGAAAAAGGATGAAGAAGAAGGGATTACAGCCCTTTTTTGAGTTCTCTTCATAGTGTATTCAGTCTTGTCTGTTGTGGGGAGAATTTCATAGATTCTACCCATAGTGAGTGGGGAGTTGTGGGGAGAATCTATGAATGAAGGGTGCAAGGGAAGGTTGGACTTATTCAATGAAGAGAATGCTAAACATGGGAGAATTTTTTGAGATTGATGAATGCATTGTATTAGATTCAGGTGTTTTCAGTTCAGTACTTTGTAATGAAAGAGATGGTAACAATAATAATATCTAATGACCTGGCTGGCTCAGGTCTGGTGTCAGAGTTTTCAGGTCGAATTGATCAATTTCAGGACCTCTGACATGACCTGAGAAGATGATAATCTATGAAGGAAAGAATCGGCTTATATACGTGCGGGATAAGAAAATTATGTTTGACGCATCATCACGTCTCAACTGAAATTTTAACTTGAAATTTAGCATGTAGATTCTCAATTTACCAAGGATGGTTCTAGACCTATTTTAAATTCTTGAAGATTACAGTAGGTCAATTTCTCAATGAGATCCTTGCGGAGCACGGGTTACGTGCTAGTCATTGTATAAAGCTTCTTCAATAAAGAGAGAACTCTAATTTCATTTGCAGATGATACCACAGTAACTTTTACGGGTGGGTCATGGAAGGAGGTGAATGACCTAGCAGTGGAGGGACTGAAGGTTATCAAATCCTGGTTAGATAATAACCTTGACACTTAACTATAAAAAAAGTAATTTCATAACCTTCTCACCAAACATCAGTACTCAACCCACAAATATAAACCTACAAATACATGCCTCATCCTGTGTTTCGTCCACATCTACCCCGTGCCGGTGTCCATTACTGGGAGAAACTGACCATGCTAAATACCTTGGAGTTATAATTGATGCACATCTAAGATGGAACTATCACATTGATGATAAATGTAAGAAGTTGAGATACTTGATTTACAGATTCCATAGAATCAGTTTAATAAACAATAAGAGTATTGCAAAATTGCTATATACTGCATATGTTCAGTCCATCTTGCAGTATGGATTACTGGCTTGGGGTGGTGCGGCAAACTGTTACATAAATGGGTTATTTTTTGTGAGAAGTATATAATAAGAGCGGCTCTTGGAAAACAAAGACGTTTCCCGAGTGCTGAATTGTTCATAACATTTGATGTTTTGCAATTAAAAAAATTATACATTAAAAGTTTAATTCAACATGTAAAAAGGAAAAATATTGAAATTACTATTCGTGAAACTCATATAATCTCAGAAATCAGACAGTTGAACAGGACAGAAGACCTGGAAATTTGTAGGCGTCAATTAAATTTTAGAGTAATAAAATCTTACAAACAGTTCCTGATAATATTATTAAAAGTAGCTGTGATAAACATAAGGCTGGTGAATTACACGACTGGATAAAGGCTTATGAGCCCACTTGGTGAGCCCACTTGTGTGTGTTTGTCTATTGTCAAATCGCGTGTATAGAGTTTTTGAAATCTCCGTTAGTCTTTTTTTCTTGTTTTGTTTCACTTGACTTTCATCTGTTTTTTCTGCAGTTTCATCTCCAAATCCAAAATCATACGTCTAAAATCACACTGCTGTACGATAAAAAAGCAACTCGTATCCGCGCTCAGTTTTTTCTTTGCGGGTACTATATTGTTTCCGAAGTGTATTGATTTTTAGTTTAAAATGTTGAAAACATTATTTTTGTATTATATCATATTGTATCATGTTTTACTGCATACTGCTTGTTTTTTGTACTTTTGGAAATAAATAAATTTCAAATTTCAAATTTCAAAAATTTCAATAGGGAGCCTCATATTTGAGGGTGACTATTATATAGAGAGTGACTAGAGTGTGACTAGAGAGTGACTAGTAAATCATATTCTATGATTTACCAGAATATACAAGTATTATACTTGATATTAATCCAGTGGTGAGGGAGACGTTAGAAGTATAAGAAGGATTCTTGAAGGGTGTAAAAAGGTGTGTTTTCGTAACGGGCAGACGACAGAATTCACTTTGAATTAACATTGGTTCTTATGAGAGTGTTCACCCATCGGCAGAAAGTTGAGCAGAAAAAAGAACTGTTCAAATCAGAGACGAACTGTAATTCATTTTGCCGTTCATTTTAAGGCCTATCATCACAATGCTATTTTGCTTCGACCGATCACTGCTCGTGAACCGTTTTGTCGAAAAAGAACTAATTTCGGCATTCTGTCGACGAGAACAGACAGCTTGGAATAATTATTACTTTTCTGCTCTGATCACGTGACACCGGCAGAATAATCTTTCTCTGGATCAGACGCCATGTTCTTTTTAACCTCAATCTTTACATGTTGGATGGTTTGTTTTGATATTATTTTGCTGTTGGTTGTCACATTTCGGATTGCTATTATTATACTGTGAAATTAATTTGCAGTGGAAATTTGAGGTATAAAATATCTCTATTGGTTTCTTTATTCTTATAATTTTTACAAGAGAAATTGAAAATGGATTTACTACAGAAAGGCGTGAAATTTTCAAAGTTCAAAGTTTTTTAAGTTACTTTCCAGACCTGGACAACGAATTACCTATTTGAAAAATAGAATATGGATAAAAATTGCTGATGTAATAGAGGATTCAAGTAAGTACACTTAAATAAAGTAGGCTAGATCTACCGTACCGTACACAATTATTTGATATAAATTTTATAAGTAGCCTACTAGCATGTTTACAATTTTTATTCAGGTACGGTAGCCTACTGTAGTAGGCCTTTAATAACCTAGTCTCTAGGTCTAAATTGCTATCTTTTTCATTTTTCAAGAAGTTAGAAGTTGACAAAAGTTTATTTATTTAAAGTTTAATTTCTAGTATTTAATAAGAATGTAAATCCTAGAATAGCTAGTTTGTGTATGGTAGAGAATTATCACAAGAAAGAGAGAAATCTAATCAACTGATTAGATTCAAACTCATTCAAGATTGAGTGATTAGATTAACATCAAATAATCAGGTTCAAAACATTATTCAACCAAGATAACATTTAGCATTTCATGCTAACAATCTTTTACACTTTCATTGAGTTGGCCTAATCACAAAATACATTTTTTATAATGCAGCTAGTAGTTTTCACAAACAGATTTATTGAAAATAACATCATAATTTGACTTAAAAGTATTTCATTACATTCTAAGTCCTAAACTTCCATTATCCTTGTTGCACCTCAAAATATTGTAAACCCATAGTTAATCAATATAATAACAAAACTAACCTGACTATTAGAAAATTTACTTTGTCTTGGTACCTATCTATGAATTAATCTTCTTTTAATTTATAATTTAAAATCACTTGGAAACAATATTAAATAGATTGTTATAGTAATAACTTGATCAGAGTCAGTGTAATTGAATATTGAAAGACTGCCATTGAAAAAATATAAAACAGGTACTATTTTTCTGGTTGACCATTGCTACCAAATCATTTAAAACTACAATAGTAATGTATTTGAAAAACTTATTCATGCTCTATTGATCGATATATTGCGTGATACCAGGTTTATCAATGTGAATAGTATAAATTAAAACAGGAGACACACAACATAGATTAAAAACACTGAAAAACTTACATTATAATCGGAAATTTTCGAGGAACTGTGTCCCCTTTCTCAACCGAGCAGAGAGTGTATTGTAAGTTTTTCAGTGTTTTTAATCTATCTATGTCGTGTGTCTCCTGTTTTAATTTATATTATAAAACTTTAAAGTGTTTTCTGTTATGTGCTACGAATGTAAGTTTATACTTATAGTATGTATATCTAATGTAAATAGTTTATTGAGGCCCAGTTCACTTCTAATTTATTCAAAGTCCAAACTATGTCTCCGGTTTAGCTATCAATCAAATTGCTAGATAGCAATTCTACGTTTCTAGGGGTATTCTACGAAATTGTTGGTAAAAAATATTTATCCAAAAATAAACTCCAGGAATGAGATAATGAGGAGGAATGGAGAGGAATGATGAACTATAGAATTGAGAACATGAAAATCCAATTCATCCAGTTACATCAAACAATTAGTTCAATAATTTTGAATCTGATTTGTCCTTTGATATTCAAATTTCATCACTAATTTTTACTACTTTCAAATTTGAAATAAGAAATTCTCTTCAAGAGAAGAAGAAGAAGAAGAAGAAGAAGAAGAAGAAGAAGAAGAAGAAGAAGAAGAAGAAGAAGAATAAGAAGAGAAGGTGGTGGAGGAGGAAGAAGAAGAGGTGGTGGAGGAGGAGAAGGAAGAAGAAGATGAAGAAGAAGAGGAGGTGGTGGAGGAGGAGGAAGAAGAAGAAGAAGAAGAAAAGAAAATTTGAGTGATGAAAGATTGCTGGGAGAATAGGAAGGAGCAAGAGAAGAATATTATTGTATACGAGAGGACAGTGGAAAAGACTGGAAAAATGTGGTCAAAAAATACGGAAAATCCACACAATACAAGAGAATAAAATATGGGGATGAGCAGAGAAAAATTGTAGAAGAAATACAGTAAGTTATACGGGAAAGGGTGAAAATACAGTATCAAGCACGTAACTGAAAATGTATGTTGTAAGTGCGAGGTAGATGTTGAATATATATTTGTTGAAAGAAATAGTTTGATAAGAAGAGGGTACGGAAGTTGAGAAAGGATATGCATTGAGTCAAACCGGGTGCTATTTAGATTGAATAGAATGAGATGGTAGATTCTATTCAGATTGAATAGAAGGAGATGATAGAGGCTACTCAGATAGAATAGAATGAAATGGTAGAGTTGCAGCTCCGATGCGGTTTGAATGCCAGCAAAGATTCACTTCTGTGGACGGAATTGAGCGAAATTTATGTAGACAACATGGGGAGGATCTGTCCCGGTGGAAAACCTTTGATATCGAGCCGCTTAACGGTGCAGGTTCTACTGGTAAAGGATGGAAGTTGAAATCTGCTATAAGTTTGCAGGTCATGAAGCTTTTAGAACTCATATTGATGAGTATTCTGTAATACAATGTCTGTATTACAACTCCTTGTAATGCAGTGATGCTATTAGTATTTTTTCATTGAACTGATGTTGAGTTCCAGAATGGAGATGATTTTTCTTGGTATGTTTCACAATAACTGATGAAGGCTTCAATCAATCGTCTTCAAATTTGAAACAAATATTGTTGGAATGACTTTACAGATTAAGTTGGTTGGTCTTAAACCTATACTTGGAACGATTCAACAGCTGGTTGGCCACCGATTCATATTGATGAGTATTCTCTAAAGCTGCGTGCAGATATACGCGCCTCCAACCCACTCCGTGCAAGCTCCGCCCTCGTTCCACCATCGCTCCTCAATCACTCCGCCCTCGTTCCACCATCGCTCCGCAATCGCTCCGCCCCCGCTCCACAGTCGCTACGATCATGAACGTTACGGGAGATGTTAGCTCTTCTCGCGTTCCACTCTTGCTCCCCGGTCGATCATCAATCGATCTGCTCGAGTGACGTTCGATTGCGGAGCAGAGCGAAAGTCTGTACGCACCTTTATACAAACTACAAAGTGAACTCTTTGAAATGCAGTGATGCTAAGTATTTTGCATTGAATGAGCAAAACAAGGATCCAGTTTCGAGATGGTTTCTCTTGGTAGGTTTTACAATCAATGATGATTTCTACTCATAAATATTTTTAGACGAAAATTGGACATAAACTTTCAAAAGAAAAATCATAACTTATGTTTTGGACATGTTATTATTCATTATAGGGAATAGAATGGATGAATAGGGAATAGTCGGGAATAGAATACTTTTGGATCAAGCCTATTGTTCTATCTCAATCATATTCAACATCGATAACTGTATCCACAAATACTGTGATAGGAGAAGTCAGAATGTCTCGAAGTGTACGATTAGTGTTTAAAAAGTTGAAGTTCATTGCTCAATTAAAGTTGCAAAAGAAGATAGTTTTGAAATTCTTCTTCAGGAATTACTAATTACATTAAGTTAGAACTGAACTGCTCATCAGCCAAGTGCTGGATTGCAGTGGAAATTTATATAATAAACTATATAATAATTATATTATCTATATAATAAGAGAGAGTAGAGCTGTGTTTGTTCGCATCAAAACATGTCAACTTGTGGATTGCATACCGGAAAAATGGGAATGATTTAGATCTCCAAATTTTGCACATAGAGGAACATTTTTTTTTTCAAATCAAATCAAATTTTATTTCCATTCAGAATACATTTCACAAACATAAATATAAATTACAATTCTATGGAAAAATCAGCATCCGCAGAGAAGGAATCTGAGCGCGGATGCGAGTTGTGCTATTTCATAAAACTAAAATACAATATTTAATTAATTAAAAATATGAAAACTAAAACGAAAGTAGAAGAAGCAAAAATAAACAGTATTACATGGGCAATCCTCTCGAAAAATTCACTTAGCCTAACATTCAATCAGAAAGTTAAAAACTGAATACGAAACAAAAAAGAAATCAACATTACATTGACATCCTCTAAATATAAAAATCTTGTGTGGCGCACTCACACAACTTTCCTTGCCGTTATGAGAATTGACAACCTGACGCTAGTGTACTCGCGCATCTCAAGTCTACTATTCAAAGATATGAGACAGCTGGTGATAGGTCAATAACGCTGGAAATACACGAGGTCTGCTATCTTTTCGTAGTGAATGATTCAATAGAACCAACAGTTTGCAATTTAATAATCACATTTTCTCGGATTCCAAGCTTATTTCCAATTCTAGGTGGAAATGTTACTTAACATTAATTGCAGAGATTTTTATGCTCAATCTTTTCCACTTGAAATTTTTTGTTCAAATTGTATATGAAGGCTGATAATTGAGAATCTAATATCAAACTTTGCATAGATGGGACAAAGCTCCTGGAATTTTTACAGATATAGGACTTGTTGCAGTTGATAGAGCTTATCAATGACTATTCCAGGTATAAATTTGATCAAAATCGTTGAAGCCGTTTTCGAGAAAATCGCGAAAAACCCTTTTTTTGACAACATTTTCGCCATTTTAGCCACCATCTTGGATTGCATTTGATCGAAATTGTTCGTGTCGGAACCTTATAGTGTAAGGACCTCACGTTCCAAATTTCAAGTCATTCCGTCAACTGGGAGATGAGATATCGTGTACACAGACGCACATACACTCATACACACACACACACACACACACACACACACACACACACACAGACACACACACATACAGACCAATACCTGAAATACCACTTTCTTGGACTCAGGGGACCTTGAAACGTATAGAAATTTAGAAACAGGGGTACCTTAATTTTTTTCGGAAAGCAATACTTCCCTTAACTATGGTAATAGGGCAAGGAAAGTAAAAAAGTCACTTGATAATATTAACAATTCAAACATGATTTGCGCATAGATACAGGAAAAAAGTTTTTTAAAATACCAATCTCGTGCACCTTGTAGCCCAAATCTCAAATTTCCTTCTAGATTTTTCATAATATTCAAATTTTAATAATCTTCATATTAATTTTCATAATATTCAAATTTTCATAATATTCTAGATTTTTCATAATGTTCAAATTTTATTCATGGGACATGAATACATACCATCCGGCCTATGTTTATAATATAGAACTATAATCTAGAGAGACTACCACTCTAGAAACAGATGGTTAAAATTACCAACTTAATTAATAAAGAGTCCAATTTAGTCAGGTTGTCATTAAGTTGAGGAAGGTTTCTAAACAGATTTGATATAGTCACTCTATTAGATTATCACTAAGTTGAAGAACTTATTTATACTACGATAAAGGACAGAACTGGGTCATACACGTTCAGGATAGAAAAATAATTTTTGACGCATCATCACGTCTTAACTACTGGACTGATTAACTTGAAAATTTGCATGTAAATTCTTAATCCTCCGAGGATGGTTATAGGCCTATTCTAGATTTTTCAAGATTTCAGTAGGTCAAGTTATCAGTTTTTCAACTTTTCAATTAGACCCGTGCAGAGCACGTGTTACCTGCTAGTAATTTATATAATAAGGGAAACGTGTTTTAAAAGCTGATATCACATGAGATAAAATGGATATGAACATAATTGAATTTGATGTGATAGTTTGATGTAGATTCTGTTCCATACTCTATATTTATAGTAACTGGAAGGGTGGCTATTGAAGTGCTTTGACAGAACACTACTCAGAAGATAAAAGTATAAAGGCTAAATTTGAATTGAAATTTGATCGTGAGAATAGAAGATAGTGCGAAATAAGAAGAGTTATGGAAGCAGGAGTGGGACAATCTCAGATAAGAGAACTACGGGGGAGGAAATGCAAGGAAAGTACTAGTGTGAGAGTGAGAGAAAAACAAAGGAAAGAGAACTGAGAGTGGGAAAGTGATGAGAGCAATGTGTTCATAAATGTTTTGAGCGTTACGGTTGGTTCGCAGCTAAGATTTATGACTTATTCCACTCCGATAATTTTGATATATAACAAGGGCCCCAGCTGAAGAGCTAAACAGCTAGTAGAGCTAGCTGTACTCAACAGAAAAAGCCGTATTCTTCTTCTTCTTCTTCTTCTTCTTCTTCTTCTTCTTCTTCTTCTTCTTCTTCGTCTTCTTCACTTTCTGATGAAGAGCTTATTCATTTCGACAGTGTTACCCCTACATGCCTCCTCACCCCTATCCCTTCTTCTCCCTTCCCTCTTCCTCACTTTCCCCTTTTATTTCTTCCACCTTTCCTTCCTCCCCCTTCCCATCAAATTCACTACTGTTGCTTTTCACCACATATGTGTGTGTGTGAGGCAGGAAGGAAAACGAAAAGAGACAGAAAATTATGGATGATCGACGAACTGAGAGAGAGAAACTGAGTGAGGAGCACCATTATCATTCACCTGAGAATTGAGTTTGTTGCTGTCTATCACATAGGTATGTGGAACTAATGCTTCACTGTTTATGCTGTGTAGGTTGATGTTCAGGGTTAGTCCGGGCCGAGCGCAAATGTCATGAATAAGGCACTCAGTGGTCATTTTTGAGTAACAGCCGTGGAAGATGTCTCAATTTCTTCGTTAGGTCTAGCATAATGAGGATCGTGATGATGATAAGTCGAAATCACAGGCAAACACCTCGGAAACAAGATGGCCGCTAAAATTTTCAGAGTTTTGCTATATCGGTTGTATTTCAATAACCAATCTAGATATTCAACCGTTTTTTAAACGAAAATATTTTTTCCCACAGGTACCTTGGAAATTGACCATTTCTGCACTGATTGCAGGCTGCAAAGAATCACTTTTCCGCTCTAGTGCGCAAAGTATTATTTTGCGTACTCTTAATAATTTGCGTATTATCTTGCAGCCATCCCAATCCGCTGTTGACATTGTTGGCGTGTATTTTGAATGCGAATTTGTTCTATCTATATCTTTTCTGATTTTCAAATAAATAAAAATGAGAACTCATTAAATTATACATTTTGAATATTATTAATTATTCATTATTTCAAATAATATTTTTCTCATTCATAAATTGATTGGTTGAAAAATCATTTAGAATTAAAGATTTACTCAAAATTTTTCAAATTAATTGGATTGATTTATTTTTTAATTTGAATGAATTATCGATTATTAATTTTCAATTGAATTATCAAGTTTAAAATAAATTGAAGTTGCTATTAATAACAACATTGTACAGACAAACATTTGATGGATTTCAGCCATCATTTTACCCATAATCAACCACTTCTCATATTCAATGGTAACTGTAGGAAAAATTTAATGTGAAATACGTGCGCAAAGTTCCTCTGCTGCACTCAAGAAACCATTCCGCCCTCGCCTACGACTCGTGCGTAAACGTTTCTTCCGGTGCAGCAAACTGTCACTTTGCACACTAGTTGCACAAATAACTATTTCACTCTTCACTCTCTTAAAATCTTCCTCAACAATTTTCGTCCAATAAAAGTTTCCTTTAAAACGCATATTTTTTTAGTTATAACCTTAAAAAGCCCAAAAACCATTTTTTTGTAAATTTCTTCAAATTTCATTCCATTATAACTTTTTTTGTGCATGAGATATAGAGAAATTTTAAATCTATGAAATTAAGAGCGTTTTTTCGAGAAAATCTGACTGCTATTCGTTCTTTTAGTATTTAATCATTCAATAGCAAAAAGTGATTTAATAATAAGCAGTTCGTTATGGGAAACAACATTGAAGAATATAATTTACATTATGAGGAACAATGATTCAATCGAAGATAAAATCAACTTGCATTTTAAGAAAAGTTTAGTAGTAAGCTACATTAAAGTTACACGCTTTGAAATTTTGTTACCCACGATCCAAATTCCCTGTGAAGAGATTTTTTTGAAGCTCATAACTGAATCACCTCTGGTGCTGATCTCAAGCAGTTTTTCTAATGGGAATACGAGAGTCCGTCACTCATTTTATCTGAATGGCTGGCCACTGACTGGGACATCTCCTTCATATTCAACTCTGTTGAAACATGGAACAGTTTTTTGAAAGGTAATTGGAATGACTAATTCTACCTGATTACAGAGTTTGAACTATTGAATGAAAAAGACTAAGAAATTGTCAAAAAAACCACTGATTTATTGATAATTAGAAAGACCGGTTTCGGTTATTACACCATTGTCAATCTCTGATAAACTAAAACTAAATACAAGGGCAGCAGAATTTATACTAGTAGGCGAGTACTGCTATTGGTCGAGGGTATGAACGCCTGCCATTGGCCTAGCTAGACAGTCTCCTCCCCCTCAACGGTGTGACAAAATGGCGGCGGAAAAATTTAATGTTGAGGGGGAGAAGACTGTCTAGCTAGGCCAATGGCAGGCGTTCATGCCCTCGACCAATAACAGTACTCGCCTACTAGTATAAATTCTGCTGCTCTTGTATTTAATTTTAGTTTACCAGAGATTGACAATGGTGTAATAACCGAAACCGGTCTCTCTAATTATCAATAAATCAGTGGTTTTTTTTGACAATTTCATAGTCTTTTT